>NC_091012.1:123967703-123987703 GCF_041146395.1 Eulemur rufifrons | reverse complement strand
TTTTCCAAGTTATTGTTTTAGTGAAAGATGGACATTCATCTTTGGATTGAAATACGTGGGCTATTGAGGTTCAAGGCAGGAAATGTTTTTGGCTCAAATTTTATATTTGTTAGCCTTGATGTTTGAAGTATTCATCAGTGACCAATAAGCTATAGTACTGCCTTGAATACTGAATGAAGGGGGTCTGAAATTCCACAAGAATTAAAAATAGCAAAACCACATGCTGAAATTAGAATTTATATTTAGACGATATATTGTCTTTCACTCACCCTGCAGAATTTTATTTTTAAGGCTGTACATTGTGTGGCTCTCTGTTTCTCATTTTAGAAACACAAGGAACTCACTGGAAAGCCAAACCTGGCTAATACAAACATAGTCTGGGTAAACATACAGGAGTTGCTATGCAGAATAGGGGCCGAACATTCTTCACCAACACCACATCGATTCAGTTTAATCAAAAACACTGAATTTTACTTTGTGGACATGGCATTGAGAAAGGCTGTAAGAGAATTTCGCAAGGCATTTCGGGATGTGTAGTTCAGCATTTAACAGGAAGACCACCAAAGATACAGGCAGATGTGGTTCAGCCTGCTTCAAAGAAGGATGTGTGCGACTCTCTATGCTGTCCTCCATCTTTCCTCCATTTACCTTCCCACTTCTATGCAGTACAGTGCAAAGCTTGTTTGCTGGCAATCCTGAGGACTTTGGAGAGGTACCCAAGGGTGGAAGCTGAAGATTTGAAACACCTCCTAGGTTTTAGGGCAGTACTCTTTAACTATGGAGTGGGATTTCTAAGTCTAAAATCTCTATTGTATCCTTGATAATTTTTGTTTGATTTCTTCCTTCAGACATAACATTGATAATAACCAGGATATGGAATGTGTCTCCATTTGAATGCCAAGCAGAGATTATTTTATGCTTTGAGGTCATAGTTATAAATAATATTACTTATTATATACTCCGAATTCATTCACCAGAAATTTAGTGAGCATCTTACTCTGCGCTGGCATTGCTACAGCCAGTAGGGATACAGCAAGAAACTAAAACTAAGTCTCTGCCCTCATGGAACTTACATTCCAGTGTGGGGAGATAGATAATAAACAATAATTACATGACATGGCTGTTGGTGACAAAATACTATGGAGAAGAGTTCTGCTGTGTGAGGAGAAAAGGGACTAGTGTGAGTGGGGGTTGCTGATTTATGTAGGGTGGTTAGGGAAGGTCTCCTTGAAACGGTAATATTGAGAAAAGGCCAGAAAGGTAATATTGAGAAAAGGCCAGAAAGGTAATATTGAGAAAAGGCCAGAAGGATGTGAGACAATGAGCCTTGCAGATATGTAGAGGAAGAACATGTATAAGAGGCCTGTAACAGCAAGTATAAAGGGCCTGAGATAGAGGGTGGTTAGCATATTTAAGTAATAACAAAGAAGCAGTGTGGCAAGAGATAAGTGAATAATGAGGAGAGAGTAGTAAGAGGTAAGGTGAGAGAGATGAGGGCAGGTAGTAGAGACAGACCATGAAGGGCTGTATAAGCCAATGGTAAGGACTTTGGCTTATATTCTAGGGGATATGGGGAACTATTTGGGAGTTCTGAGCAGAAGAGTACCATGATCTTGACTTCAAGTGGACTGCTTTGACCACTATAATCCAGGCAAAAGATGATGGCAGCTTGGCCCAAAGGGTAGCAGGGAAATTTGTGAGAAGTGGTTAGATTCTGGATGCATTTTAAATTTAAAACTAACAGGATTTTCTACTCAGATCTTTTTTCCCCATTTTATTATATAAAAGGAAATGGAAGAGAGATTCCTTCCTGTAGGCTAATGATTCTGTATTGAATGCTAATATATTTAATTATTCACCTAAAATTAAGTAATTTTCAAGGTAAATAAATGCCTAGACTCCTTACCCAAACGACTGGTTCTTTCCAAACACAGACTTAATAGTTGACTGTTTGCTATACAAAAGACACATAAGATCTTACCCGTGGACCCCCACATGGCATAGCAGTATCCTCGCTCTTAATAGGCTTTTGGGAAAAAATTAGTTGTGCTTGACTTTCAGCTCATGGTCTAGCCAATTAGGCAAAATTTATGGACCAGAGAGAGACTCCTCCCGCATACCCCTGCCTACTGATAAACACATGCACACACACATCCCTGAAAGTCATGAGAATCACAGCTGGAATGAGCCATTGTCTCACATGGGTGTATGTTCATCTATATGCAGGTGTGTTGAAGGAGTAGTGGGAAGTAATTAACAACTGTACTAATTTTTAGCATAAACATGTACGTAAGTAGTTAGAGGAGAAGGGGAGAGAAGATTGCACAGAAAAGGTGAGACATAAGCTAAGACTGATAGGATTTATAGGATATAAATGGGTGAAGATAAGGAGGCAGGAATATATTGTGGTGGGTCTTTTCTCTGTGCTTTCACTTAGAAGGTAGAGGTGCTTACTCCTACTCTTTACCTATACAATCCATTTAGTAGGTGCTCTGATGTTAGGGAAACCAGTGTTAGGAAGCTGTGTCGCTTCTACTTTGAAACAGTAGTTTGAAGTTGAATCTTTAGAGCACACTATATGCTTTAATTAGGTGTCAGATTCCAATGTAGCGGTGCCAGGCTATGCTCTTCTTTTTGGATGGTTATAGATCAAAAGAAATCCTTTTGGAGCAAATCTTTTTTTTTTTTCCTAATTTTTTTTTTTTAATAGAGAGGTAGTCTCATACTCCCTCTCCTAAGCTGGAGTACAGTGGTACTATCACAGCTCACTGCAGCCTCTAACTCCTGAGCCTAAGTGATCCTCCTGCCTCAGCCTCCCTAGTAGTAGGATATTAAATATGAAATGTTCAATTTTGAATCAAAAGTGTAGTTTATTATATCTCAAACAAGAAGTAGTACAATTAATCAAAGTATGTGCCTAAACTATCGACATGGTTTTGCCATCTTTGTTTTTTTTTTTTTTTTTTTTTTTTGAGACAGAGTCTTGCTCTGTCACCCAGGCTAGAGTACTGTGGCGTCAGCCTAGCTCACACCAACCTCAAACTCCTGGGCTCAAGCGATCCTCCTGCCTCAGCCTCCCGAGTAGCTGGGACTACAGCCACACACCACCACGCCTGGCTAATTTTTTTAATTTTTAGTAGAGATAGGGTCTCGCTCTTGCTCAGGCTGGTCTCAAACTCCTGACCTCAAGCGATCCTCCTGCCTCAGCCTCTCAGAGTGCTAGTGGTTTTGCCATCTTAATGGTAGCCTGTTTATGCCAGCAGTGAAGAAGCCTGGAGAGAAAGTGGTGATGAAATTGTGAAAAGCGTTTTCCACAGCTTATTGAGAATTGAACATTTTTTTCTGTAAGAAGTGGTCAAAAGCCTGGACTGGGTCAGTTGGTGCAAGGTCTGGCTAATACAGTGGATGACAGAGAGTTTCCAAGTCTAGCTTCTGTAATTTGAGCAGTATTATTTGTGCGACACATGGTCGAGCATTGTCTTGCAAGAAGATTGGACTGACAGGCCAATCTTGGCTGCTTAATCACAAGCATCCTTATCATTTCATCCGATTGGTTGCAGTAGACATCTGCTGTGATCAATTGACCAGGTTTCCTGAAGCTGTAGCATATAATACTAGCGCAGGACCACCAAACAAACACCATTAGCATTTTTGATGAATATTCAGTTTTGGACTATGTTTTGGCACTTCGTCTTTATCCAACCATTGTGCCGAATGCTTGCAATTGTCAAAAAGAATCAATTTTCATCACATGTAACAATATGGTATAGAAACGGTTTGCCTTTATGTCATAACAGCAAAGAAAGGCAAGCTTCAAGACAATTTCTCTTCTGGCGCTTATTTAATTTGTGAGGAACCCATCTGTCCAGCTTCTCTACCTTGCCAGTGTGTTTCAAATGGTCCAATATTGTTGGAATAGTAACATCAAACCTTGGTGCTAATTCATGCATAGGTTGAGATGGATTCACTTCCCCTACAGCTTTCAGCTCATCATTACTCTCCTTGGTGTCAGGTCGCCCACATGGCTCATTTTTTAAGATTAAAATCGCCAGAAAAGAACTTCTCAAACCATTGATGTGCATTCATTAGCCACATCCTTCCCAAACACTTTGTCGATATTTCGAGCTGTCTACGCTGCATTGGTTCCATGACGGAATTCATATTTGAAAATAACATGAATTTTTGACTTATCCCTGGTTTCATAAAAATTGCTCTAAAAAAATTTGAAGGATAATCACAAGGCAAAACGTGCATTTGCAAGACTGAGGATGTACCTTCACAATAAACATGAAACAAGAAGTGTCAAAGTGAAATGTCAGAGAGATCAACTGTCAAACTTAGTATTTAAGGAAATTGGACATTTCTTACTTAATAAACTAATACATTCTATTTAAAGTGGTAAAATCTCAATTCTAAGTTAAATGTGTACACTGAAATACTTTTTTTTGAGACAGGGTCACACTCTTTCACCCAGGCTGGAGTGCAGTGTCGTGATCATAGTTCACTGCAACCTCGAACTCCTGGGTTCAAGCGATCCTTCCTAGTAGCTGGGACTACAGGTGTGTGCACCACCACGCCCAGGTTTACTTTTTATAGAGATAGGGTCTCGCTTTATTGCACAGATTGGTCTCAAACTCCCAGCCTCAAGCAAGCCTCCTGCCTTAGCCTCCCAAAAGTGCTGGAATAACAGGTATGAGCCACCATACTCTGTGAATACTTAACTATAAACTATACAAAGAAATGTTTTCAGAAACACAGTAGATAAATTAAAATAAAAAATGTACAAATAACCCAAAAGAGGGCAGGAAACGGGAAAGAGGAAGGTAAAACAGAAGGAACAAACAGAAAATAGATAATAAAATAAATTAATACGTTTGGTGATTAAAATCCAATCATAGTAATCACCATGCCAAATATAAATAAATGATCTAAATGTGTACATACCAATTAAAAGAAATTTCCAAAATGAACTTTTTTAATTGATGCAACTATAAGCTGTTTTCAAGAAACTCACTTTAAGTAGAATGATATAGATAGGTTAAAGTAGAAAATGTGTAATCCTAGCACTTTGGAAGGTTGAGGTGTGAGGATTGCCTGAGGTCAGGAGTTTGTGACCAGCCTGAGCAAAGAGTGAGACTCTGTCTCTATAAAATATAGAAAAATTAGTCAGGCACGGTGGCATGCTCCTGTAGTCCTAGCTACTAGGAAGGCTGGGGCAGGAGGATGGCTTGAGCTCAGGAGTTTGAGGTTACAGTGAGCTATAATGATACCACTGTACTCTAGCTCGGGTGACAGGGCCAGACCCTGTCTCAAAAAAAAAGTAGAAAATGACAAAAGGTATATCATGCAAACACTAATCAAAGTTAGAAGGCCAGATGTGGTGGCTCACACCTGTAATCTTAGCACTTTGGGAGGCCAAGGTGGGAGGATTGCTATGATGATGCCACTACACTCTAGCCTGGGCGACAGAGCAAGACCCTGTCTTTAAAATAAAGTTAGAATGGATATATTCATAGCAGAAAATTAGACTTTAGAGCAAAGAAAATGGCAAGAGAGATAAGGAAGAATATTACATAATGATGAAAGAGCTAATTCACCAAGAAGAGTTAACACTCCTAAATGTGTATGTACCTAACAACAGAGCTTCAGAATACCTGAAGCAAAAACTGGCAGAAATGAAAGGAGAAATAGATAATCCACAATTATACTTGGCAACTATAACACTCCTCTCTCAGTAATTGACAGAAATACTGGATATAAAATCAGCAAGGATATAGAAAAACTGACAACCAACTTCATCTAATTAATATTTATGGAACACTCCCCATCAGTAGCACTGTCCACATTCTTTTCAAGTGTACATGGAACATTGAACAAGATAGACCATATTTGGGGTCATAAAACAAACCTTAATGAATTTAAAAGAATTGAAATCATACAAGTTATATTGTTTAATCATAATGGAATTAGAAATCAATAAAAGGAAAATCTTCAAGTACTTGAAATTAAACACCATACTTCTAAATAATCCATGGGTGAAAGAGGAGGTAATTAAGGAAAATTAGAAAATGTTTCGAATTGGGCAAAAATGAAAATACAACATATCAAACAGTGAGAGATACAATATATGATGTGATGTATACTGTAATATAAAGTAGACTGATTACCAATATTAGCGTGCTTACACCTTTATTTATTCATCATGGACACACAAAATCAGCAAAATAGTCAAATAGCAAGTTTTAAGGTATTGTATATTCACCCAATTAGTAAAATAAGCCAGTTAATTTGGCAGGTAAGTATTAAATAATCATGCTGTTGGATGGGTGAGGGAGAAAGTAAAAAACAAGGTAGGATGATGCGGCTAAAGCATTGCTTAGAGGGAAATTGATAGTATTAAATGTTTATATGAGGAAAATGAAAGTTCTCACGTCAATAATCTCAGTTTCCACCTTAAAAAATAGAAAAAGAACAGCAAAATAAAACCAAAGCAAGAGAAAGAAGGCAGTAGTAAAGATGAGACCAGAAATAAATGAAATTGAAAACAAGAATAGAGAAAAGCAGTGAAAGCAAAATCTGGCTATTTGGAAAGTTCAATAAAATTGATTAGCCTCTAGCAAGGCTGACAAACATAAAAAAATACAAATTATTAATAGCAATATCTGGAATGCTAGGACACCCACCCCTAGACTTCTTCAAAGGATAGTAAAGAAATACTACACATATTTGACAACTTAGAGGTAATGGACCAGTTCCTCAAAAACCACAAATTATAAATCTCATCCAAGATGAAATAGATAATCTTAATAGTCTGATATATCTATTAAAGAAATTGAATTCACAGTTAAGAAGAATAAAGTTGAAGGCCAGGCGTGGTGGCTCACGCCTGTAATCCTAGCACTCTGGGAGGCCGAGGCAGGTGGATCGTTTGAGCTCAGGAGTTCGAGACCAACCTGAGCAAGAGCAAGACCCCTGTCTCTACTGAAAAAATAGAAAGAAATTATCTGGACAACTAAAAATATATAGAAAAAATTAGCCGGGCATGGTGGCGCATGCCTGTAGTCCCAGCTACTTGGGAGGCTGAAGCAGAAGGGTTGCTTGAGCCCAGGAGTTTGAGGTTGCTGTGAGCTAGGCTGACGCCATGGCACTCTAGCCCGGGCAACAAAGTGAGACTCTGTCTCATAAAATAAAATAAAATAATAAAAAAATAGAAATAAGTTGGAGACATTCATACCCAACTTTAAGACTTACTATAAAGCTACGCTAAACAAGGCAGGGTGGAATTGGCAAAATGATGGACACCTGGTCCAATAGGTGAGCTCATACAAGTGTAGCCATTTGATTTTTGACAAAAATGCAAAAGTAACTTAATGGAGAAAGGATAGTCCTTTCAACAAGTGATGTTAGAAAAATTGGATGTCCTTATGCAGAAAAAATGAACCTGGATCTCAGGCTCCTACCTTAAACAAAAATTAACTCCAAATGTATCACAGGTCTACATGTAAAACTATAAAACTTTAAGAAGTAATACATAAGAGAAAATCTTCATGACCTAGGATTAGGCAAAGTGTTCTTAGACATGAGACCAAAATCATAATTTATAAAAGAAAAAGTTAATTACCTGAACTTTATCAAAATTAAAAACCTTTGCTCTGCAAAAGACACTGTTGAGAAGGAAATGATAAGCCACAGACTGGGCGAAAATCTTTTCAAATCACATATCCAACAAAGAACCTGTATCCAGTAAGTATAAAGAACTCTCAAAACTCAACAGTAAGAAAACAAAAAATCCAATTTAAAAATAAACAAAACACTTGAACGGATTCTTCACCATAGGGGATGTAAGGATGACAAGCATGTGAAAAGATGTTTAACATCACTAGCATCAGGGAGATGCAAACTAAAACCATGACAAGATACTGCTCCACACCTATTAGAGTGGCTAAAATAGAAAATACTGACAATACCAAAAGCTGATGAGGATGCGGAACAATAGGAGCCCTCATACATTGCTGGTGGGAATGTAAAATGGTATTGCCACCAAGGAAAAGGTTAGCAGTTGCTTATAAAGAGCAATATACACTTTCCATATGACCCAGCAATCCTCCTGAGTATTTACCCTAGAGAAATGCAAACTTAACGTTCATACAAAAAGCTATACATGAATGTTTATAGCAGCTGAATTCAGAATAGCCAAAAACTGGAAGCAATTCAAACACCCTCCTCCAATGGGGGAATTAATAAACAAACTGTAGTTCTTTCATACCATGGAGTATTGCTCAGCAATGTGAAGGAAGGACCTGATACAACAACTTGGGTGGGTCTCAGAGGCATTAAGCTGAGTGAAAAGCCAGACTAAAGGCTACAGACTATGATTCCATTTATATAGTGTTCTTGAAAATACAAAATTATTATAATGGAGAATAGAGCAGTAGTTGTCATGGGTTAGAGAATGGTGTGCCTACAGGGGGCAGCACGAGTTTTGGAGGGTGGTGGGACTGTTCTGTATCCTGATTGTGATGGTTGTTATGTATGTTAAAAGTCATAGAACTGTACCCCACCAGTCAATTTTACTGTGCAATAATTTTAAAAGTAAGATTTAAAGAAAATGGAATTTCTGTGGCCCTGGTGATAAGAAGATATAACTCTACTTCAGGGATGAATCTTTTCCAATAAAAGTGTGTATGTGGAGACAGCAAAAGTACTCCTTTTACACAAATTCTATGAATTAAATGTCCAGCATTGAGGTCATCATAAGGTAATTCCCCAAACTGCCACACTGAAAACAAGGCACACCTAAATAGATGCGTCATTGGGAGCTCCTGCTAAATATTTTGTCCAGGAATCCACAGCAAGGAGAAAGTATCCAACTATGACAAAAATCTCTTAAGGAACAAAGCATACTCTCATTACTAAAGTATAAAAAAATAACAAAACAATCCTCTCTCTCAGAAAAAAAAACAAAGCAAGGTCTTTCCTAAGCCTCACTTAAAAAAATGGATGGAATATATGTGGATATCAGAGTGTGAGGTCACTCACGTAAGCTCTAACCATTCAAATAAGAATGTAAAGCCTTAAAAACATGACAGTGTTTTGAATGGGAAACTCTGGATTTTTGGAGCAATGTGTTTTTTGACAACAGTAGTAGTCAGAAAGCTCTACATTCTTTTATTCGATATGGACATCAATCTGCTTGTAGTTATCATTCTTCTTATTTATTGAGGGAGAGCATAGATAGCATCATAGGGAACAAGAGAATCTCTGTCTTCATTTGTTTTCTCTTTATCTCACTGTAGCCAGTACTATGGAACCCCTTTCAAACATCCCTTCCTGTCGGTTAAGGGTGATCATTTAAAAAACAAACAGACCACAAAAACAGAGCACAGTTTCTAAATTTTTCTAATAATAATTGGAAATGTAAATTAGTTTCAATCAAGTTCCTTTTGTTTTGCTTGTTTAAAATTACTGGTTAAGGTTATTTTACATTCACAAATGTTAAACAGTGTATCTGAGCAAGGTGAAATAGATTACAGTGGAGTCATATGGGTGGGTGGGACCTCCTATGGGCCTGTAGGCTCTAACTACCTCCAGTGGCTTCTGCTGAAGGTCCTGCCCACCTATGCTAGCTGTAAAAGGTAACAGTATTCCAATAAAGATGTTTTCTTTTCCTACTATTTTATTTTATAATAGTTGTGATTATATACCATTTCATATCAGGCTTAGCAAATTCACATCTTCATCTTCAGCTGATGATGATACACCAATTTGCCCTTTTCATTTCTTCACAAAATTAACTGGCCTATTTTGGAGAGGATAAAATTCTAATTCCTACATTCTTGATATACCTTGTGGTATTTTTACTAGCATCCAAAGATGTTTCAAGCTGCATTCTGTGGGTGAGGCCCCAGACCTTATCCAAAGACACCCCTGAAGTATTTCTACTTTTATCTGCTTTATTTGTGAGGTTGCTTTGTAAAAGTACATGTTAAAAAAAGGTTTCCATTACTAAGAAAATGTTTGAAAGCCACTCATCTGGACAAATGAAATTCACAGATAATGAGAACTTGAATTTTTAACCAGTTCCCTCTAAACTTTTAAGAGTGTGGCTAACAGCAACGTTTGACTGATTTCATGCTTATCAATAGTGGAACAGTGTTTATTGAATACCTACTAAATGCCAGTACCGTATTTCAGGGAGGTGTATTACTTTTTCTTACTTTGCTGGTGGAAAAACTGCTAAGAAGTGAAGTGGCCTAAGGTAGGAAAGGGGAAGAATAAAGACATGGATTATCTGCCTCAGAATAATTGAGTGTCACGGTCACAGTTTGTACGTCCAAGGTGGTAGTGACTAATGTACAACCTTAAGTGAGATAGGTGGGTGGGGAAAAAATGATTTCAGAGACACAGACCTGCTAAAGCTCAAATTGAGGCACTTCTGTTATAGTCATCAGGGATTACAGAACAATTAGAGCCAAGAGGAATACAGAAGAAACAAGACACTTTTTCTTGTTAATGCAACCTGCCAAGGAATCAGATAGGATGCAGGCATAACACAGGCTTAGGAATTAAGGAATAGTTGGTTGTTGATCCTCAAACTTTCTGTTCAAACCCCAAATAGAGTCATAGAACATGGTAGGTAAGACAGAAAATTAACAGTGGAATGGGATCTATGTCTGTTGAGGTTGGAATTTAGCCTATCAGGGGAACCTGAGAACAATTTTTAAAAGGAGTGAGAGAGCATTGATGGGATATATTATCAAAGGGCTTTCCCGTGCTTTGAGACCTAGAATGGGGAGATGTATAGCCTGGGTAGGTTTTTTGTTTTAGTTTCTCTGATTTTTTTCAAGCATAGTTTCTTAAATTTTTGAGTCTCAAAAGCTTAAGAAAAAAGTTGTAAGAAATGAGTGTTTCCTTCCTTTTAGTTGAAAGTAGTTGAGAGAGAACACATCATGGTTGTGCATTTTGTTCCAAGGAAAATCCATTAGCCAGGTTTTTGTTTTTGTTTTTTTGTTTGTTTGTTTGTTTTGTTTTTGAGATTGAGTCTTGCTCTGTTGCCTGGGCTAGAGTGCCGTGGCATCAGCCTAGCTCACAGCAACCTTAAACTCCTGGGCTTAAGCAATCCTTCTGCCTCAGCCTCCCAAGTAGCTGGGACTACAGGCATGTGCCACCATGCCCAGCTAATTTTTTCTATATATTTTTAGTTGTCCAGCTAATTTCTTTCAATTTTTAGTAGAGACAGGGTCTCGCTCTTGCTCAGGGTGGTCTCGAACTCCTGACCTCGAGCGATCCTCCTGCCTCGGTCTCCCAGAGTGCTAGGATTACAGGTGTGAGCCACTGTGCCTGGCCCATTAGCCAGTTTTTTTTTAAAGAATATTTCTCTGTAGAATGATTTGGCTTCCTAATGAATGTAGAGAATGGCCTAGGTAAGCTTTCAACAGGAAAGACTGGATCTGGTATACAAGCCAACCTAGTTTTTAATTAAACAAGTGTCTAATACTATAATTTCTAATGCACTCTAAAAGGAAGAAAAGGCAAAGAGCAGCCAAACAATTTTTTGTTGGCTCTGTTTTTGCAGTGCCAGTATCATTTTGGCAAATTGGAAGAATTTAGATAAGGAATTAGTGAATTACACATTCATGTATGTTAATGCCCTTCTTTTTGTTACTGTTTTTTGGTTTTTTTAATTAATTTGCTGACATTTAGAAAATGTACCTACAGTGACTTGTTACTGTATTATAGAAAACATCATGGAGGAAAATCACAAGGCATCTACCATGATTCAGTAACTAAATTATGTTAATAGCTACCTGAAATTTCCTTTAGAAAGTCCAAACTGTTGGACTTCACTAAATGATCTCTCAGTAAGAGAATTACTACTTCTTTTTTTTTTTTTTTTTGAGACAGAGTCTTGCTTTGTTGCCTGGACTAGAGTGCTGTGGCATCAGCCTGGCTCACAGCAACCTCAAATTCCTGGGGCTTAAGCAATCCTTCTGCCTCAGCCTCCCAAGTAGCTGGGACTACAGGCATGCGCCACCATGCCTGGCTAATTTTTTCTATATACTTTTAGTTGTCCAACTAATTTCTTTTTAATTTTAGTAGAGACAGGGTCTCGTTCTTGCTCAGGCTGGTCTCGAACTCCTAACCTCGAGCAATCCTCCCACCTTGGCCTCCCAGAGTGCTAGGATTACAGGCGTGAGTCACGGTGCCCAGCCAGAGAATTACTTCTTATCTCTTATTATGATGGCCAGTTAGGATAGAGAGTCTTAGAACATGGCCTTAGAACCTAACAGCCATGTTTAGGGGTAGGCTGTGTGAGTTTATTTCATTGATTGAACTGGCTAGAGTAGGATAACGGTCAAACATAGTCTGACTGGTAGAACTGAATATTAACAAGAACTGAATCTTAACTAATGAAATAGGAGGACAAGGAAGGCTTAAGTATTAAATCTGCTTAATTATGAGTTGTACCACTGATTTAGTAACAGCATTTCAGGGAAAAAGAAAGAAATGGTTAACAAGGACAGCAGCTATAAGACAAGTCTTTGTTTCAGAAACATTGAAATGTGATGACAGGTATCTGAGTATCAAAGCAAGGGTATTATAGACTGTAATGCTTAAATAATAGTTAAGGTGAATTGAGTGCTTACCATGTACCAGACAGTAGACTTGTGCGAAATACTTTATATGCATTATCTGATGTAACCCTCACAGCACTCTAATGGGTACTTTACAAATGGTAAACTGAGGCTTAGAGAGGTTAAGTGACTTATCCAAGGACTCTACCTACAGTGAATGTCAGAACCAGGATTTAAAGCAGTCCGTCTGACTCTAGAAGCCACACAATTAACCTCTATTTTATTTATTTACTCCTTATTATGAATACCAAAATACCAAAAAGAAAGGTTTGAGGATAGTGAGCAAAGGCCTTTCCAAAATCTACCTCTTCACTTTATGTTAAAGGATAACTGACCCTCCCCCTCCACGCACACACACAGCACACACAATAGCACCATCATTTCTTGAATATTACTCAGCATCATTTTTTAAAAGTTTGTTGTTGCGTATGTGAGTCTATGCTGTTCTATGAAGCTATTAGTTGCCAAAACTACATTCATAGTTATAATTTCTGTCTCATAGTAGCTTATAAGGTATATAACCTCATTACAGACTGACATATAAAGAGTCTACAACAAAGCAATGACTGTAGAGATACATTAAGAGTTGGTTATAGCCAATTTTAACCCCCCAAGAAACAAGATTTAAAGCAAACATATACCATCTACTATGTTTCTGGCACTATCCTAAGCATATTTTCTCTATTTGAACTCATTTAATCTGCACAACAATCCAGTGAGGTGCAATTGTTATCTGTTTTACAGATAAGAAAACAGAGTGTTTAGATGTTTAGTCCATTTAGTGTTGCTGTTAAGGAATACCTGAGGCTGGATAATTCATAAAGAAAAAATATTTATTTGGCGTATGATTCTGATGTCTGGAAAAGCTCAAGATTGGTCATCTGGTGAGGGCCTCAGGCTGCTTCCACTCATGGGGAAAGGTGAAGGGGAGCCATCTGTGTAGATATCACATGGTGAGAGAGAAGCAAGGGGTGGGGGAGATGCCAGGCTCTTTTGATCAGCCAGCTCTCTAGGGAACTAACAGAACCAGGGAACTAATACAGCAAGAACTCACTCACTCTCCCCCTACCTAGGGCGTTAATCTATTTATGAGGATTCCACCCCCAAGACCCAAACACCTCCCATTAGGCCCCCCTTCCAACATTGAAGATCAAATTTCAACATAGGGTTTGGAGGGGACAAACAACCAAACTATAGCAGATGCGTTGCCCAAGATTACATAGCGAGCGAGTAAGGAGCCGAGCTAGGATTTGAACTCAATCCAGTTCCAGAGTCTGTGCTCTTAACCACACCATACTTATTTCATATTTTGTACATTTAGTAGTTTAATGATTTGCATACATCGCCAGTGACTTATTTAGATTGTTTGGCCTTGGCTCTTCAATGAAGTTCACCAAAATTAAAAATAAAAAGTCAAGTTCTTGCAAGTGCCCAAAGGCAAGTGTTTATAGCTAACAAATAGTTGTAATACTTATTACCAATTACTTAGCACTCTTTGTATGCCAGATACTATACTAAGTGTTTGCACGTATTATCTCATTCAGTCTTTATAACAGTACCTTGAGGTGGTGCTCTCCTCCCCCACCAGTTTACACATGAGAGGGTACTTGGCCTCTCTATGCCTCAGTTTTTTCATTTGTAAAACCAAGAAAAGGAAAGCCTCTTTAAGTTCTGATAGGAATTTCTAAATTCAAATGAAAACTTTCTCAAGCATATACTCAGGGAGTCTGTGTGGAATATAAATTTTACTTCTAGGACCTCAAGTTTTGACATCTTTCCAATCAAAGGCAGAATTTCTAAAGGTGCTTCTCAGAATGAAGGTGGACAAAAATTGTAAAATTAAATCGACACATTAGATATTGGGTCCCCAGTGCATCAGTGATACATATTGGAAAGCTTGTCTGTTTAGCTTGATCAGTTTCTCATTTCAGCCTCCACCTCTAACCCTCAGGCCATTGCCTTTTGCTGTGGCCCTGTGGTGGGCAGGGCCCTGAATGTGACATCACCATAGCCTGTGAGGGAGGTACCACGTGCATATGAACGGACTACTTCTTGGCAAGTATTCAAGTTGAAAACTAGCCATAGGAGAACTGGTTAACACAGAATGACATGGTTGAAAGTGCATCAGTGAAAAGTAGCATAATAAAAAGATCGAGGGGCCTGGACACTGAAAACATGGCATAAAGTCTTGGCTCTGCCACTTAGTAGCTGCATGACTTAAGGCAAGCTCAGTAACCTCTTTGAGTCTCAGCTTTCTTATCTGTAAAATCAGGATAATCAGAATAGCTAGTTCACATATTGAAGATCAACTGGGAGAAAGCTTAATGCAAAGGAGAGTGTTCTGAAAACTAGAAAGTGTCAAATGGATATTAATCTATCAGGCTGAACTTTATTAATCCCCTCCTTTAGCATAGTGTGATTTAACACACATATCGCATTTAAGAAGTGTCTGTCAATTTTAAATAGCATGTATATATGAACTTTATTTTATCTCACTCAATCTTAGACCAGCATTTCATGCCAAGATGTGAGATGTTGTTTGGCAATAAAAACCTGTAGCCTTCTTGATTGTAGCTGTGAATAGTCATTCTAATATGACTCCACCAGTTTTTCTAAGAGGTTTTTGAACTGACCAGAACTACCTCATTCATGGCCCAGATTTGGGATTATGAACAGATGACTTCACCTTGATGAACTCTTTAAAAAAAAGGAAAATAATCCTGGTTTCCCCCAACCTAACACAGCTGTTGTGAGAATCGAATGCTTTAAAAAAGCTCATATACCATACAAGTGTAAGACACATGAATTTTTGGTTTATCATAACCAGTTAACAGAGTAATTAATTTAACCACGGAACCAGCATATTGATAAAATTATTGTCAGGAATGAAAAAACGAATAAGACCATCAAAGACCTCTCGGTGTAGCATCAGAACTAAAATGCACAAATATTTATCTTAGAGAATGAAAGGTGATGCATGCCATTAAAAAATTATAAAAAGACAGTGGTGGATATGTGGAGAGGGGTAGGTAAATGGAAATATCCACATTTAACTGTGGTACAGTGTTGGAGAAGATGCACCCACACCAGACTCTAAACTCCTGTAGTCTTACAGCACAAGACCTCTGACATAGCCCTAGCACCTAGAATAGTGCCTGGCATGTAGTAGATTCTTGGTGTTAGATGAGTACAGGTGACTCATGGTATAATAGTAGGCTGACTTTGACTAACATCTGTGGCTTGGATCGGGGATCAGCCATGACAACCTTGTCCTACTTCCTCTGAAGCAGAACTTGGTCTGAGATGTCACCTAACCCAGAGTTCACCTTCACATCCAGATCAAATTAAAAGATTAAGTTTCCATCCCAAATGATACTTCAATTTATTTACAGTAGCCATGTACATTTATTTTAGTAACGATATTTGCTCATCACAAGCCCTTAGGGACCAGTTATTGAAATATTAGAAAGCTGACTGACCAAACATTCTAGATGTCAATTTTGCATATTTTTGTGGATGGGGGTGGGGTGGGAAGTAGTAGAGAATTTTTATTTTAACAAGATATATGTGTATATATGTATTTGATCAAATGTGCCAGGGAAGAAGGACCAGTGGCTGTTTTTGCCAATAAGGAAACAAAGTGAAGTTGCGCTTTTTCATCTAGTTTAGATCTGAAAAGAAATCCTAGAAATTACCTAATCCAGGAAATCTTTTTTTTTCCAAATAAGATTTCATACAGAACCCCCATCTATAAAACAGATAAATGATATTTTTAGCAACATAGATATTTTAACTTTTTAGCATTTATATTTTTCAAGTCTGTCAGTGAGAACACCAGTTAATATATTGGGGTCTTAAATGTCTTAAAAGTTGGTATGTAGCACATGTGAGTGTGCATTTTAATTTTTTAAAATATGAATATATAATTTAATAAATGAAATTAGAATCAAACATTTGGATAAGCCCCTGTGGCACACAAATGGAACACATTTCAATAACACTAATCTATTTCTACCCGTTCATACCATAGATAATGGAATTTGAAACTATGATCTACAGAACCTCATTCTGTCTCCACATTTTGCTGCTTGATGTAGTGTTATTAATAAATCTTAACTTGGTTTCCTACCTCAGTACTTTCAGACTTCAAGAGTTTCTTCAGCTTAAACATAAATAAACATTTCTAGACCATCTTAAGGTTCCATTGGAATCCAAGGTGATGACTTACAACCCTTTATTTTTATATTACTATTTCTCCTGATTGAAATTTGCATTTAAATTTTTATTGTGGGGTTGATACATGCTTACATATAAGAGGACAAATTCAATCTTTTTTTTTTTTTTTTGGCATTTCAGCCTAGAAATATGACATTAAAAAATAAAACCTTTTGAAGGGAGGGCAGTAAATTCAAGGTAGAATCCTGGAATTGTCCTCAGTCCCAATGGAGACCCATGACCAATATTTGGATATTTCAACATCTGCAGTATTGAAGCCAGCCCTTTCTCCTCAGATGGAAATTGCCATGTGCAGAATGACTTGATAGAAAATGGTGTACATTCTATATAATCTTCTAACAGCAGAATGCGACCAGTGGCACTTCCCCTAAAAAAAATAAATTACCCGAAATTTGCAGCACATTCATATTCAATTTCATCACAGCAGATGCTCATTAGTATGTTGTTATTAATTGGTATTCACTTTAGGTTTTGTTTAAAATGAAGATAATAATTAGGTTTTAATTACTGCATCATTCGTGGGGGGGTGTCTGTGGGGAGAGGGAAAGAGTGAAATGCCTCTTAAAGCACTGAAATATTTCCTGATGCTTATTCAGCAACGTGTGTTGCCAAAGACTTTGAAAAATAACTTCATCTTCACAAAAAATAGGATTCTGAAATGAAGAAATTACTGTGTGTTTTTTAAGCCCATCGTTATCAAGAACTTGCTGTAAATTGTCTACTTGATGGACATACTGAATCATGATAATGTGCACCACCATTCTTTCTAATCAAATTACCCAAAAGACTTCTTGGAAAAGTAACCCTCACAAGCGGCTGATTAATGAAGTGGTGGCAATGTTTTGTATTAGAACTAATTGAAGTAATCCAAATAAGTTATTTCTGTAGCCTATGGAAATAATTTCCTTTGCAAAGAAGTACAGTGGAGTTGGAAAACTAGCATTTTTTCACCCTCTGTTGTTCTGTATTTGCAAAATAGCAAAGTTAACATAGATATTGCAAATAAAATAGAAAACTAAGTAATTGAGCGGCAGGGAAAAACAAGAAAGCCTCTCTCAACCTTTTCATAATCAAGACTAATAATTTATATAAGGCCTAACGGTGTATGGAAATTGAGAGTTACTGGAATTCTAAAGGCATTATCTTTAGTAAAACATTGTAGAAATAGCAGTTTTTAATGTATTCATTTAAAAGGAGCATTCATATTCAAGAATTTAAACATATTCCTTAGACAAAACTTTCTGGAGTAACCTATTATGGGCATGGCATTGTGTTGGATTCTACAACTATGTATGTACAAATACAAACCCTCCAGAAGCTTTTAGTCTAATTGGGAAGAGTATGGGATCTGTCATGTATCCACTATGTACTGGGTACCAATCATGGTGCTAGGTGCTTTCTGTATGGTATCTAGTTATGTTTACAACATTCCTGAGAGGTTTGTTAGGCTCATTTTATAACAGAGAAATTGAGGTATGAATAGGTTAAGCAATTTGTCAAAGGTCACCCAAGCCTTTAAGTGGTAGAACTGAATTTCAAACTAGATTCATTCTGACCCCAAAGCCTATGATCTTTCTGCTATTCAGTCTACCATGGGGAGATACACATAGGAAACATTAGAAATCAATTCAAAGGACTAGTGTTGTATCATTAAGCAATATGTTGTGGCTAAATGAGAGGTGCAAGACAGGTTTTCTGAATCTCTTCCTTCCATAAACATTTGTTTGACGGCCAGGTGTATGCCAGGCCCTGGCCTAGGCATTGGCAGTGCAGAGTGGAATATCCATGGTCCCTGGCCTCAGGAGTTCACATCCTAGGAGGCGCAAGGGGTGATAAAACCAGTGAGGACTACCCTAGATGTGATCTCTGGGTTGGAGGGATGTAGTGAGCCGTGGGGACCCAGAGGAGAGGCAGCTGAGTCTGTCAGGTGGAAAGTGAGCAAACCGAATCATGCAGGCACAAAAGGCTTCCCAAAAGTGGTGATTACCGTGAGGTCTGATGAGGTAGGTAGAAACTGAGTGGATCTTTAAGCAAGGCTAGAAGGATAGGCCTGAAAGGAGGAGTGGAATTGCTTGGGCAAGAACGCAGAGGAGGGAAGGACACACTGTCTGACCATAATGGGGGATGGCAGTGGGTTTGTGTCCAGGCTGGCAGTTCAGGGGCACGTGGGGAACCCTTGAGAGTGGGCCTGAGGGGTTGGAACACTACTATGTGTGTGGTGAGAGTACTAGTAAGGATTTTTGAGGAAAGGCTGCCCTAAGCTAGTCTTCCATCTCTAGACATGTACATCATGGTCTCTGTCACTTCCAGTGACACTTCCATTTAGAGTTCTGAATCTGCTTTATGCTGTGATGCCTAGATCTGTGTCTTCACTGTTTGCCAAGTAGTGGAGTTTAATACATCTTCATTATATTTTAAAGTTATAATCAGTGCTGGATTATCTGTGCCTATAGTAGAACAGTGGCGTTCAATGATCAAAATACTTTGGGAGTACATTTTGGGTTTGTTAGCAGCCCATTTCCCTTCATGATTTGATTAGGCTTAACCCAAATGAACTTGACTTTTGTGAGGATATACCAGTTGATGATGTGAGGAGGCAGGCCTTGCATGTTCTAGGTTGTATGAAGAAGATAACTTGAATTTAAGATTTTGCTGTGGATAATCTCTAAGATCATGAGCTCAACCCTTCATACCTTGAGGAATTCAACTCAGGGGCAAGTTATGTTTATTTTCAAGTTGATAAAGAAGTGATTTTAGCTCATTTCTGCTCTGTCTCTACAAATGAAAGAGAGCAAAAAGACCGGGTTACGTTCCCATGCAGATATCTTAGAATGCTAAAGTAAAAGACCGTATTGTCAAACCAGTTTGAAAGAAAGTCAGTTGAAAATCGATACTACAGCCGCTTTGGAAAACACTTTGGCAGTACCTACTAAAAGTTGAACATTTCCATGCCCTGTGACCCACCATTTCTATTCCTGCATATTGTAATCAACAGAAATGTATACATATGTGCTTCAAAGATATGTACAAGAATATTCACAGCGGCACCATTCTTAATAGCCATAAAACTAGGGTAGTGAGCCAGTTTTTAAATGCCCATCATCCGTAGAATGGATAAATTGGTTGTGG
>NC_091012.1:123912703-123962703 GCF_041146395.1 Eulemur rufifrons | reverse complement strand
GGTTTTAGGGCTGGAGGCATATAAAAACCTACAAATATTGCTAGATTTCCTCACGTAATAATCTCCATGCTGCCCTTGATTTGATCTCACTGTTTTCAGTTCCAGTTGTAATTGACTTCTGTTTTTCCGTCCACAAGATAGGCTAGAAATTATTTTTTAAAATGCCTTGACTTATGTGGTTTTACCGTCCTTGGATATAAAACATTTTTCAACTGATGGAGGGGCTGGTTCAGATGTTAGTATCTTATCTTTAGATGTTCAACAAGGACTTAGGCTATCTCCACAGCATATATTCCATGAATTAGTCAAATTTATATAGAGAAGAAATTTCTTCTGTCCATTAATAACTAGATTTTAGAACTTCTATTCCTGGCCAACATCCAGCCCATATTTACTTGTGATATCATTTATAGATGTTTTTCTTAACCATAAGGACCTTTCCTTAAAGGAGATTATAAATTGAGGAAATTAAATACTGTGATTCTATGATGAATGAATACAATGTCTATTTCTGTCAGGTCTGTTACCTCTTTTGGTTATCAGTATATTAGAACCTGCACCCCCATTACTTCTTTCTGTATCTAGCCATCCTAGATTGTTTCCTATATGTACTTAGATTCTGAGGAGTTAGAATCCTCTTCCATACAGGTCTAAAATCCTTATCTAAGAGGCTGAATAAGTCTGCCATGATCAGCAGTTTTCCAAAAGTCTGGTGACTCTTGGAAACTTGTAGAGGAGTGATCCGGAAAGTCACTGGAGACTTAGCCCAGCTTCTTAGAGAACATTGAGGAGTACACATTGCTCCCCGGAAAATAAGAGGGAGTAAGCAACTGCTTGGAAGCCTCTTGCTTGGCCAAAGAGGAGAAGTATTGGCAGGATCTGTATACTTCTAGGTTTACTATAGTCTTATTTCACAAGTTTAAGAATCACACACTTTTTTGCTGTTAGCTTCTAATAAATACACTACCCAGTAGTTCAGGGCAAAAACAGCACTAAGTGAATTATTGACAGGTTCTTTTACATGTCAGAGGGCTAAAGAAAATAAACAACAAGAATACAAATTGTACGTGTCTGACAGAAGGAACTTCACGAAATGTTCCAAGAGCCCTTTTATTTATTGAATTTTACCTGTTTAGACTCTTTTTCTTTGAGCTTCTTTCTGCTTATTTATTGTTCCTAAATTACAGTTTAGAAATAAGTAAATTAGCTGAAATTTACATGCTCAGGACATTTTCAGATCATGTAGTAATGCTAAATGATATTTTAGGGTATTTGTTAGTAGTGGGATTTAAACTGAAACTCTAGGTCTTGCTTACCAATAGTCCAAGAGCAGAGGTTTCCTAACACATGTCTGATAATATCTCTCAGATAAGAATCACCCAGGGCATATTAAAAATCCAAATCCCTGGACCCTATGCCCAGAGATTGTAATTCAGAAGGTGTAGGATAGACTTAGGAAGCTATACTTTTAGAAAATCCCCCAGATAATTCTGACATGCAGCCAAGTTTGAGAACCCTGTGTCCTGGGTACTCTAAACAGATCGGTAGGATGATTTCTGAATAAAAGAGAATTGAATACAGTTGTAGTCCATAAGGAACAAGTGGGGAACAAGAACATTCTCATAGTCCAGAGGAGAACAATTATAGGGGGGAGTTCCATAAATTTAAAATAATGTGACATATCTAAAATTCTTCTCACTTTATAAATTGGAGTGAAATTATCTCTTCTGATTTGCTATTCAAAGAAGACCTGTTATAAAAATGAATTTAAAATCTATGGGAACCAGAGGGCAAATATATTTATTCAATTTGGACCAAGGCCAGAACACCAGTGGATGTTAACATCAGAAGTCCTGTGAAAAATGACAGTTATTACACACAGTTATATTATTGAGAATGGAGTCTATGTATCGTCTGTCAACAAGTGCACCGTAACTGGTGTATGAAGTATTTACTGTAGACTCTCCTTTACTGTCAGTACCTAGCAACATTTCCTTCACTAAGATTGTTTTACCATTTCCACTATAAAGCCCACATTTTAAGGGTTGTAACTGGGTGGTGGTTTTAATTTTTGTTTGAAACTTGGCAATTTGACTTGGAAAAACACGTACAAATTATTTGAAAGAGGTTTATTTTTACGGGGAAAAGTAGCTTTTGTCAAAGCCTTTTCTGTGCTTTGCTTTCAAATGAAAGTTTACAGACCATTAGTCCATAATGTGAATTAACCCCGTTTGGTATTTTTCCCTTTCCTTTAAAACGGTAAAGAACTGTTATTCACTTCGGTGAAGTGTTTACTGCATATTCACTGTAACTACATAACATTTTTTAAAATCTTATTTCTGTGGGACTTGAGCATTATTATCGTAACTGCTCCAGAATGTACACAGATGGCATAATGGATCCAAAGGAGGTTTTAGAGGAACATAGTGGCAATATATGAAATAAAAATCCATTTCTAAGATGGCAGCATGAAATGGTCCCATTTGACCGCCTCATCCCATGGTGTGTTGGCCTGAGATGGATAAGTGAACAGTTTAGGGGAAACCGGAGTCAGTTCAAATCTTTGCCCAGTTGTCTAAATTAAGTCTGCTTAAAAACACAGGAGGAAAAAATGTCTCTTGCTTTTCTCAACTGAACCTTTTTTTGTTTGTTCAGCAACAGTAAAGACCATATATATATATATATATATATATATATATATATAGTTTCTATTATGTGTTGAGTGCCATCCCTCATGTCAGGAACAAAGGTGGACAGTAAACACTTCTTGCCCTGGAGGGAGCTTAGAGTCTATTGGGGAAAGACGGATTCAGCAGCAGTGAAGTATGGTATGGCCTGAGTGCCATCACCAATCTGGTCAAATATTATTTTGGAAACAGCGTGCCACTAACTGCCTTTTCGCTTAAGTGTATTATCTTTCTTTATTTCTAGAAAGAAACTTGTTTTCTGTTCCTGTTCTCTCTTACCAGATGCTTCTCTCCTCTTATTCTGCGTCAGCTATTTGTTAGTAGGATGGTTCATTGGTTTGCTAGGACTGCCATAACAATGTGCCATAGATGGGTGGCCTAAACAACAGAAAAGTATTTACTCACAGTTCTGGAGGCTAGAAGTCCACGATCAAGGAGTTGGCAGGGTTTGTTTCTTCTGAGGCCTCTCTTCTTGGCTGGCAGATGGCCATTTTCTCCTGGTGTCTTCACATGGTCTTCCCTCTGTACCTAATCTCTTCTTATGAGGACATCAGTCATATTGGACTAGGTCCCACCCTAATGACCTCATTTAAACTTAATTCTTTAAAGGCCCTATCTCCAAATACAGTAAAATTCTAAGGCGCAAAGGGTTAGAACTTCAACTCCCCTTCAGTGTGAATTTTAGGGGGATGCAATTCAGCCCATAACTGATGGCCTACTTGGTGGATTTTTCTATAAACCCCTTTTGAACATGTTACATTTGTTTCTGCCAGAATTGCAACACTAGGATTTAGGACTCTACTGAAGACAAGAAATGGAGTTGCAGCATAGAGGCTAGATAAAAGATGATGATTTAACCTGATGAGAAGCATCTATCTGTTAGGAAGCCTGACTTCTCAACAGGAGTCTCTTTAGGCCTAAACAGACTATTCTTCAGGTCACCCTGTTTCTCGAAAAGGGCTATGGGCAGGCCAGAGTGCTTAGCCCCCTGAGCTGCTCCTATAAAGATTGCAGTGCTCCTTGCACCCTCCTCTCAACCAGGTTGAAATCTCACATTCACTTCCCCTCTTAAGTTTACCTGCTTTCTTTTTTTTTTTCTTTAAACTTTTCGGTTTCATGTTGTGTCTTGTCTTTAGGCCTGACAGTAACTAACATCTGTAGGCATTTCTTGTTTTCATTAGTGCCACCCAGAACTAGCCTGTCCCTTTGTAAGGTACTTTATGCTTTCCTACTATCCTTTCACACGTGTAACACAGGTCTTCGCAATAGCCCTGTGAGACAGCAGTGGATTGTGACCATTATATTGATGAAGAAATTTAGTTATGTAAGAAAAAATTTCCTTCCTTTGCATTCCCATTGCACCCTGTGAGTGCCCTTCTCTTAGTTCTTATCCTGAATTATTTTATTTCACTTTCTCTTCCACTAAGTTTATTGAGGGGGAAAGGGTTGTAGCTTGGTTATTTGTGCTTTGCCCATTGTAGCTAACTCACTTAATATTTGGTGAATGAATTCTTAGTGGAAAATAAGGCTACACAAGCAATTTCAAGGATTTTGGAGAAATTAGTCCTAGGAAACAGTTCTGTCCATGAGTGGAAAGGAATGTTAAGTAAAGTTCTAGAACCCCTGTATTGCTTGTCCTGACTCAGGTGTGCCATAAGTTAAAGTTACTAAGGTTCCTTGACATTTGCAGATTTAATGTCTGTCACTTTAACTCTTTGCAATTGATACTGAAGGCAAGTGGCATGTTGCATCTGTCATTTTGCTGATACCAATTTTGAATTGAACTGAAAGAATGTCAGGTCACTTAACTAGTGAGTGAGCCAAGCTGACTACTTCTCACCTACACTGCCACAGGGCCCTGTTCTGTGTTCCACATCAGCTAAATAGTTACACTCATGAACTAGTAATAATTGTATTACTTTGTAGAAAATGGTCTCCAAAAGAAAGACAATAGCTAGTACTGAAAAGAATCTTTAAAAGTGGTATATTTTTTTAAACCAGAAAGTAAGAAATTATATGCTTTGGTATATATGGGAATTTGGAGATTTCTGAGAGTCTCATGACAGGTCTTTTTTTTTTTTTTTTTTTTTCCACCTTGAGACAGGGTGTTGCTTTCTTGCCCAGAGTAGAGTGCAGTGGCATCATCATAGCTCACTGCAACCTCAGACTTCTGGACTCAAGCAATCCTCCTGCCTAAGCCTCCCGAGTAGCTGGGACTATAGCCATAGCTGCGTGCTACCACGCCCAGCTAATTTTTCTATTTTTTTGTAGAGACCGAGTCTTGCTATGTGGCACAGGCTGGTATGGAACCCCTGGCCTCAAGCAATCCTCCCACCTCAGCCTCCAAAGTGCTAGGATTATAAGTATGAGCCACAACACCTGACCATACACAGGTCACTTTTCAATGTTAAGGATTTCCACTATGTTTCCTGAACTGTTAAAGTAAAAGCAGAAAAGTTTTATCATTGCTAGAAATACTGAAATAAAAGTAGTAAGGAGCCCCTGAGTCCTCACTAAGCCAGTTGACATCCTTGAAATTTACTTTGTTAAATCCTTACAAGATATTAAAAAGAAGGCTGTGTCAGGGAGTGCCTATCTGGTCCATTTCTTCTTATGCCACTTTTTCAAGCTCATTGGTTGAGTTATTCTGCTGAAAAACTGTTGCTGAATTTTGGAGACAAGCTTTTTCTGTTTTTAATAACTAATAACAGGTAAAGCACACAGAAAACAATTTGTACCTACTAAATACACATAAAAGTAAATAGAAACTCATAAGAATATGTTTGCTCTTCTTAAAATCATATTTTTTATAATTGTGAAAAATAATTAGAAAAATAGATTTTGAGATGGATAACTTTAAACTTAATCTTTTGTTTCATTTTCTTACAAATAAATGATCTGAGGTTTTTTTTTAACTGTTTCTTTGATTAGCTTAAGGGAATTTTCATGGTGGGGGGCCCTAACTTAACAGTTGAGGACATAGTTAGCTCTCTGTTTATGATTAGGAAGTGATTGTAGAGATACATAAAGAATTTTGTTAATAAAGTGGCTCATATAATCTTGAGCTTCTTGGGAGGGTTGTCATTGTTAAATACTACGTAGTTTTAATTTTTAATGACATAAGGAAATACAATATAATAAGGTACCCAAACTAGCTAACCATTATGATTCTAATTTGTGATGTATATGCAAGGTAGAAAAATTAGTAAGGAACACTACAAATTTTTATATGTACTTTCTGAGTTGTTATATACTCTGAGCATGTACTGCTTTTATAACAAGAAAAAATTATAAGCACTAAAATTTTATAAAGAATTTTACTCAACTTGAAATAATTATTCATTAATTTAACAATTGAGGGAGAAAAGAACACAAATGAACCGGAACTAGCTTTTTTCTGCATGCACTTTTTTTTTCCAAGTCAAACCTAAGGCCTTGTTACTCCCAGTGTGATCCGTATATCAGTGGCATAGGCATCACCTGGGAGCTTGTTAGAAATGCAAAATATCAGGCCCTCCCCAGACCCACTACTGCATCAGCATCTGCAGTTTAACAAGATCCCCAGGTGATTTCTTGGCATATTAAAGTTTGAGAAGCACTGATCCTAAGACATTCTCCCCTCTTAATAACTAAAGCCTACTTCCATTTTATTCATTCATTAATTAGGGTCATCCTTTTGGTAAAACTTTAGAATGACAAATGAGCAGGCCACAGAAGTCCTGCTCAAGTTTAGGGTAGAATTCGTATTTAGATACAGAATTCGTATCACAACCTGGTCTTTTGAAATATATTCTGTAATTAAGCTAAAAATGTGGTAGCTTGACAAGGGCTAGTGGGGGTGGGGAGAAGCAGGAAAGCATGAGTTCTTCCACTTTGTTTCTTCTTAACTAGAAGGAACAAGGGAGAAGTAAATTAGGATTTTCAAAATAGCTTTCAGCTTCTCGAGATGAGTGGCTTATAAAAGGGAGAACTGGAATGTAGTTCTACACCCACTTCATATAAGGGCCACTCTCTATGTGCCCAGAGTGAAGTTTCACCCAGTCACTACATTCTGGGCTGCGTTACAACATTGCTTTAGATGTTTATGAAGATTTCCAGGCATTCAACTAGATTTTTTTTAATGGAAAAAGATTATTTCTTATATTTTGCTACTAAAAAGTTTACTTTGAAATTTACTTTTTTCTACCATCACTGACTTTTCTCTGCTGTTTTTATGCTCACTACAAGAATGACAAAGTTGATATTTTTCAATGGCAGCCTGGAGCCCCTTAACACTGCTTTTTCTCTCTGAATACTGCCAGTTTTGTTTTTGTTTAGTTTTTAAAGATGACTTTACAGTGTGACAGAAGAGAAACTACATTTTCCAGGGTATCATCACCTTAGTTGCTTTGCCCATAAGTTGAGGTGTCTTGTCTTTGTACATTTTCTGCCATCCTTTTTAAGGTAGCTAAAGTAGTTTGTGAAAGTTGCCATATATTTGGGCAGCACACTTTCAGATTCTAACTATGTATCTTTTCTGTAAGCCCATTCCTGCAAATATGCACTCAGCTTTTGCACTTTTATATACAAAGGGACTTAGAGGCTTGCTCTGGTAACAGAGTGTTACTTGTTTTATAAAATCATTTCCTGTTATACCTTTTCAGTGAGAAGGTTCCTTTTCCCTTTTGTAGTGACAAGTACAGCAACATAAACAAGTGCATCGATGTTGCAGTATCTAGGTGATAATGTGGTGATTGATGGTCTTCATTTCCAAAACATATTGTCATTTTTTGAATGGAAAAAGCCTGATAAGACTTTCTTCGTGTACTTTTAAAAAATATCCTATCATCAATGAGAAAAAGAATTAAATAGTTCTCAAGCAGTTAGACCATAATGTGAGCTAATCACTTTATTTTGAAGAAAAGTATTTTTAAACAGTTAAGCTAGTGAATTTACTTTTAAAATGTATTGTGCTTACACAGTAGATGGTTTTATTTCCATGATGTTTTTTACTACATAATTATACATCTTAATTACGTAATTACTATCATAATTATTATGTAATTGCATGTACTTCCACTAATTACAAAATCAGGAAGTGTAATTATCTAGTAAAAACTTTATGAAATTTCATGCACTAAAAATTATTTAAAAGGCTATTCCAATGGTCTAGTGGAAGGCTTTCCACGGTTAGTCTTCTTAGTCATGACTTTAGTTTAGAACATAGGCCAGGACAAGAAGGACAACTGCCAACAGACCAACACTAAACTGAGTATTGTGGTAAGATGGACTTTGTCTCTTGCAAATTAAAGTTGGAAAGTATTTTAATTTCTTTGTGATTATGGAGTTGTAAGAATAATAATATCTAAATGTTTGACTAGGTATCACAAAAACTGTCAATGGACAGGGCAGTTCTTTCTTAGGACATAATTGATTAATAGAATTGACAATCAAGGCCCTTAGGTTGCAAAACAGCCAGGCCTTCTATAATTCTGTAATGTGAATGGCTTATTTAGCTATCTCTTCCTTTAAAACCAATAATAATAATAATATTCGATATTCTGTTTCTTTAGTTTAGAGAAGCTTTTCTTCCAGTTTGTGTTTATATTTGCTAAGATATGAGCAAACACATCAAAAGAGCATATTCTTTTTCTATTACTTGATGTCAAAAGCAGCTTTTGAGACATAAACATAAACGCACAAACATGTAACATCAGACCCTAAATAAAGACAGAAGGTTTAATTCAATAAAGCTATGATGCCTTTACCATTCAAAACGACATACAAATTGCACAGTGAAACAATAGTCATGACAGCAAATTAGATATGACATCTAAATTACACTACAAAGAGAAATCCCAGAACCATTTTTGGTCTGTAGGAGTCTATTTTAGCCCAGGTTTAAAACCCAGTCTAGAGACTCTGTTTTATTGTCTAAGTGGGGTAATGTTGTAGAAGACTAATTGGAGGTTGGTTGAATTAATTGCACATTAATTAGGAGGAAAGGGCTTATAATACTCATGGCAGAGAAAAGAGTAAGTATCATGATAGAATGTATTACAAGTTTCAGGAATGAATATCAAATTATCAATATTTGTATAATACCTGTATATAATCTGTTGCCACGTAACCTAAATAAAGCATTTGGGGTTAGATATAGTTATACTAAATTTTATTTACCCCAAAGTAGTGTTTCTCACTAGAAATGTATTGAAACAGCCACTTAAAGTGTATAACAATTACCTCTTTATAAAATGCAGCCATAAACATTAAAAGATTCAGCTCTGTAGTCTTAGAAATAGATGACATTCCATTTTTTTAAACTTTCTAAAGAAGCACTCTTTGTGGTTTTTATCAGTTACTGAGTTTGTGACTTTTTTAAACTAACTGAAATTTCGAACACGTGAATTTAAAACAAAGTCAATGAATAGTATGAAAATGCCAATCTCATTTGCTTCAAGCAAATCAGAGGATTTGTAGTCATCCAGAATTGTTTTGTATTCTCAGAGATGTTTAGGATTTAAACAGATTTAGTCTCACTCTGTTATTTTTCTCTAGTAGTTAGGAGCTATCTTTAAATGCATATTCTTTTCCTCTTGGGACTCTTGTCCCATTTACTTAGCCCAAAATTTAATTTTTTTTTATTTCAGCTTATTGTGGGGAGTACAAAAGTTCAGGTTACATTTAATTTCTTAATCATTTCTTATTTGCCTTAACTCTATTGTGATAACATTTCTTGTCATGGTTTCAGAAGTGTTTATTCTCCCTCTGTGAGACAGCACTGCCTTGCATATATCCTCTTAATCTTTTGTTTTTGTTTCGGTGGTTGGTATTTTATTTTTCACCAGTTGCTTGAGCGATACCAGAATAGCCTTTAATGGTTAAAAGGTAGGTATTTTCTTAATCCTCATCCTTACAATTACAGACGAGATTTAATTTTGTAACTGACAGTGTTTAAACTTTTTTTTGTTGTTTTGCTTTGCTTTTTTGCTTTTCATATAAATCGGCATGTCTTCATTATCTTCTATAATTCTTTAAATTTTTCATAATTAAGGGAATTAACCATAACTTTTGAAATCTAATAGTGTCCTTGTGATGTCTCCAGTTAGTTACCCTGTAGCTCTAGGCTAAGATCTGATGTTGATTTTTTGTCAATCCCCATTTATTATTTTATGCCATACTGTTGTGCCCATATTATGCTACCCCTCATATGCAAAGAAAATCCATCAATTTGACTCATTCTTAAAGTAGTTTTTCGTGTAGTTGTCATGAATTTATTCAGCTCCATCTGCATTCTCTTACCTTGTGGCCAACAGGACAATAACTAGACAGAATTAGTAGCCTGTCATTGAGTTAAATTGAATTAACATTGATTGCATTCTTCCTGTGTAAAGGCCCTAGGAAACCCTTCATTCCTTGATCTGTGAGCCCTGTGAACCTTAGCACCATCCCTTAGAACTTAAGGCTTAAACCAGCTCACAAAAAGACAATTTTAGACACTGATGTACTTTTCTTGTTTTAAAAAAATTATTGTAAAACCAAACTCAGAAAAAAGGTCACAAAACCAGTTCTGTGTGTTAGTTTGTTATTCTCTATTTGTTCCCTCTTCATGCCCTGCACCCCCACCCATTTCATTCAGTGGGGATTTGTTGAGTCTCCACCCTGTATGATATTGCTGCTAGAGGTAATAACACTTCTGACCGTTCGCTTATTCATGCAGTCACCCTCTAAACACCTACTTTTTACGGAAAACATTCACATCCATTTTTTACTTTTCATAAACAGTCCCATTGGATAGGGATACGTAGTTGACATTTTCAGATGAGAAAACAGTCTCAAAAAGATGAAATGACCCTTCCACAGCAGCAGAGTTTGGGAAGTATAAGAGCCCAGTGTTCTTTCTGCTATGTCACAGCTACCCTGTTCTTTCTTAATCTAGTAGAGAAACTTCAGCCTGAAGGCAGATAACTCAAATACAAGGGAATGGTATGAAGTGCTGAGGGATCTCAGCATATATATACCTCAGGAAAGGTTTCTTGGTGGAGATGGAATCTGAGTTCGGCCCTAAAGAGTGGGTGAGATTTTAATAGACACAGATGCAGTCTTGTAGTTTGAGACTAAATTTTCTTTCTCACTTTTCTTTAAGTGCTCTATTGCTTATCTAGCTCTTATAAGTCAAAGAACCTCGTTTGACAAATGCATCATGATTTTAAAGCATATCTACATTCAAAGTTTAGCTCAGAGTGCTTATAAAGAGGCTGATCTATGTGAAGCTTTAAACCCAGGACTGTAAGCTGGAAGGGCATTCTCTCTTCACTCCCCTCTATAACCAGCAGTGGTACTTTGAAAGAAATTGCTCCATCCTACAGGATACATCTGTCAAAAGTGTCTCAAAATGTTTTTCTATCTTAAATAATTTACTCAGAATATAATAATGTAAGTATTTTGACATGAAAATGTTACATACTGTGATATATTCACTTATCTTAAAACAGACGTCTTTAACTTTAAAGGAAAGTATGGTAAGACAAAACAAATAGGAATTAAAAGAGATGAATGACAGACCAAACGAGTTATATATAGAAGATAAAAATAAAGTTCTGTTAGCATTATGACCATAGGATGTAAAAATGTTTTACTGAAAGGATGACTAATTTTTTTTCTTTTCTTTTTTTAAAAACTTTCACTATCATCATGGTGAAAGTTTGAACATATGTAGGACTTATGAAGTAAATGTTTACTGCTGAACTAATTTCAGTGTTGTATTGGTATAATATATATTGTCTTAGCAAAAAAAAGTCACTGTGGAAAAGTCAGTAAATCCAAGATGAAAGAGAGTTTGAACCTTAGTCTGTCTTTAGGAAATTATTCAACAGAGCTCACTCTGGTCTCTGTTAGTAAAGGCTTTATCACTTTTAACAAATATGCCACAGTAAATTTATTAGTATGCTACAAAGAAATTTTCAAAATAATTAAGACTAAACTACACTTGTCAAAATAAATGAATGAAATACAATTTTGAATCATCTTTCTTCACTTATTGCTCATTTGCATAATTCAGTAACTTACACGAGAATCTTTTAGTCATTGGTGTGAATTAGCAAGGTTCTGCTATTCCTTGTTGTACGGCAGGAATTACGCTACCATGTAATTAGCTATTCCAGACATGGACTAACGGGAAATACCAAAGGGCACAGCAAAATCTAAAGAGACAAGGCAGGGAATCTAAAGACAAGAGACAATCAAAGACACCCAACAAACTCAAGCTGGTAGACCACAGGGAATTTTGAATGAAGCCTCTTAATTTATTTTGAGAATAAGAAATCAGTAGTATGAGAGAAATCTCAACAAGATTAGCTGACTAAGCCTACTTAAAAAATATATCTCTATAGTGCATGGTGTGCCAGGTTAACCACTCATGTTTGTTAGTCTGTATACAGCTCAACAAATAGCCGGCAAAGCTTTTCATGGGTATATAGTGGCTTTCCATTGAGGTTTTCACTCTTTGAAGGAGGTCATTTATACCAATGAGATCTGTACATGCAAATTGCTTTCCCTATATGTAAGGGGTCATTCCTTTCACAGCCGACTTGCTCATCTCTTTTATAGAGGTTTTGTTATTTTTGTACTGCTCCCAAAGGAATGATGGGAATCATGCCCCCCGCCCCCCATCTAACTTAGCATCCAAATCTTTTCCCTCCAGCTCTGTGAAACTTTTGTGTGCTGATCTTTGGGAACAAAACAAGCTGTTGGCAGCAGGCTTTAGCTCTGAATCCAGAAACTTTTTTCCTTCTTTCAACCTGAAATATCATCTCTTTAGATTTGCATTTCTTTCTCACCTAATTCTAAGGAAATATCTTTTTCATTGCAGCAGAGTGTCACTGTAACATGCTAGGGCATGTGGGAAATTCTTGGAAGCAATGTCCTCAAAATGTCATTTTTTAGTTTGGCTCCAAAATGACGTTAGCTCATAGAAACTAGAGGAACAGAGAAACGAAGGGATGGATTTAAGGTTTAGCTATGAAAACCTAACTTCTGATTCCATTACTGAAAAGTGGAGGGAAAGATAATGTTTGTCTTTTGCCCAGGCTTTAAGAAATCATGCAAACATTCAAAGGTTCTAGCCTGTAGTGTTCAGGAGTTTTAGGAAGGAGGAGCTTCAGGCATACTATGTGAGTGCTTTGTAAATATTTGTTGTTTTGTTACTTCCTTCTGCTAGCATTTGTTGAACACAAGGGGCACTGACCTGGGCTTCTCAAAGGCAATGTAGGGTAGTGATTAAAAGTTCAAGCTCTGGAGCCAGAATGCCCAGTGCAAGTTTGGGCTTTCTATGCCTTACTAGATAAATAACCTTGGGGTGTCTGTACTGCCTTGTCTATAAAACAAGAATGAGAATAGCACCTACTTCAGAGGGTTCTGAATTCAACAGGAAAATATGGAAACAGGGTAATATGTAAAACGCCTAGGACATTAACCGGGGGCAGTATCAACATGCCTAGGACAGTAAGCATGCAGTAAATGTCAGTTGGTTTTATTACTTCTGAGAACAACACTTTGTCCAAACCACTATCAGTAGTACTTAGAGTTACTGTATTTGAATTGGTTCTATAGCCTGTTACTGACCATGTTTTGTTCAGATTTCTATCCCTAGCATCTAGCACACCACCAGACATGTAGTAAGTGCTTGATTCATAGTTACTGAATGCTTACAGTATAAAAAAGGCATGGTCCCTACTCTCAAGGAGCTTAAATATATCTTGACAATTGTTTTTAGATTTCTTATTTATTGAAATAGCATTTATGTCAGAAGTATATTTAAAAAGATAAATTTAATTCTCGGGTCTCTGTACTTAATGGAAGAAAATGAAACATCAATAATCCATAAGCCAGATATCTTGAGTCAGTAAATCTGGGGTGAGGGTCCAGGCAGCTGTGTATTTAAAAAGCTCCACAGGTGATTCCAATGCACATCCACAGTAAGCGAAACTCTTCAAACTTTAATATTGCTTTTTGTCAAATATGCATTGTTTGACTTTGATACAGAAAGGGAGACTGAGTGGCATCTATATAACTTAAATAGACAGTAGAAAGGAAAATGAAATCAAACACAAGAATTATTTCCTAGATAAAGGAAGAAGCATTTATGGTATTGTATGAGCTAATATAGCATTAGAAATAAAGAGAAGAAAAAAATAGGCTAGGGAAAAGTAAGCAAGAAGGAAGTGTTTTCTGGTAATGAGCATACTGAAGATGAAATAAATGCATTTCAACAAAATTGGCTAAAAAGCACATTCTTTTCTCCATTAACTTTCATTATAAAAATAGGAAAAGGCTGTTGGGGAACATGGGAGAATCCTTGAGGAGATCGGATGGGTAACTGGGATGATATTAAGGTGGAGACTGACCCTAATGTGGCATTTATGGGCCTCCATGGTTTGGATTTCTAGGACCTTTCCCACCTCCTGTCCTCTTCTACTTACCTTGAGTCCCAGCTGATTGGATCCTGGGTAGAGCAGCCCTTCTGCCGGTTTCTAATGTTGCCTTGTCCCCCAACTGGTCTGGGACAGGATGGTAGTAGTAGAGGCTTGAGAAGGATATCCCTGAAAGCTGTGATCACCTCTTGGGCTTTAGCGGGGCTGTCCGGCAGAAATTGCTTGGCTGGCCTCATTTACTAGTTTTACAATCCTAGAGCTAGAAAACAGTCTCAGATTGCCCCTTTTGCCTAGAAGGATTTGGACTTCACCTCCCTGGTACCTGTAGATTAGACCCCCTCACCAATCCCTGAGCAGGCCTTGACACCGCTGTAGACACATCCTTTGGAGGTTTGTGGTTTCCTCTGCCTTGATTAACCAACCTCATCCCAGTCTCTACCTGTTGGTATTCTAGTCATACTTTAAGGCCTCCCAGCCAGAAGTGATCTCTGTCCTCTGAACTCCTTCAGCTCTTAAGCACTATCCCTTTTGCATTATAACTCTTTGAGGACAGGAACCATGCTTGATACATTATTGTATGTGTGACAGCAACTTGCTCATGATAGGAGCCTAATAAATGGTATGTGAATTAATGTTTTCTAGAATAGAGCACTTTCTAACTCTGTCTCTTTTTCACTGCTATTTAATTTCCCATTGTACCCTCCAACTGTATCATAAAAACTTTTCCATCTGTGTATCCATACATTCATCATTTAGTCCATGCCATCTCCTCACTCCACACAGACTTAATTTCCTTACTTTCTGACAATTCCTAATAGAGTTAGGCTGTGATATGCATCTCCAGGAGATTGCATAAATTCCAGCCTAGAAATTTCTTTGTTCAAACCTTTAGGTTATATATATCAAGCTTGATGCTCTGCCATATTAGTGGAATCAATTTAAAAAGTCTAAACCTTTATATCAAATGAGGACTGTTTCTGCCCAGGCCCACTCCTTGCCCTCCGGAACCTATATACATATGATAGCAGCTGGCCATTTTGCCTGCAGATTTTTCTAGTGATTCAGTTCTAGCTCTTTTATGACCTTGCTATCTTTGAATTTCTCCCCATACTCCAAATTTGTTAGTTGGTTGGCTAGCCTTTATTATATCTTGAAATGTCTGGAGGCCAGCTCCAGATAGCTCTCCTGAAGGTGGAAAGGTGAGGAGCTGCTGAGAGACTTTGCAGACCAGTCTTCTTTTATCTCCCTCTGTGACCCTCAGTTGAACAGCATACAGGTACACATATTGATGACAATGTAGGTTTGTAAACAGTACTATTAATAGGCTGGGGCTGGGGGAGAAAAAATAGCCCACAAGAAATCTGGAGATACCTGTCTTGGGTGTAACCTGCAAGACATATTCTAACAGTAGTCATTGCACAATATAATTGCAGGAGACTGAACGACTTAGAAAATCTATTCGTGGTTTGCCGCTGACTCACTTTGTGGCATGGGCAAACCATTATTACTCTTTGCTTTAGTTGTCTTATTTGTTCAAAAAAGGAAAAATAACATGTCTTTAAAAAGCACTCTGAAATTCCTCTGAAAGGAGGTCTATAAGTGCAAAGTACTATTGTTGTTTTTATTATTATTATTAGTGTTCTAGTATGATTTAGTTTTATGCCATGTAGGTCACAGATGTTTCAATTCTTCTCATTGATGAATTACAAAACACTTCCATCTCATTCTGTTTCACAGCATTGATAACAGTTTAGCACATCTTTGTTTTAATCCCCCTTAAAGTATATGTCCAAAATAGATCTCATTAACAAAATACAATTACCAAATTAAATATATCTATGCTACTTTCTATTGTTTTTTTTTCTCCTTAAGAAAGTGGTTACCAACAACTACTAAATAAGACCTTTAATTACTGCCAATCTTCTCTTGAAAGTAACAGTGCTTGTCTTGAGTAGTTTGAACTGTAAGTGGTATTCAGTACGCAGTGGGGTTGTAATGCGATTATGAAGTGTACCAAGTTAGTGATAAATAAGCATGATAAACTATATATTTGTATTAGAAATAATATTTGAATTATCAGCTGAATAAAAGGCAACTACTGGTTCCTTGGGGGTGGGCATATGATAAAAATAAAATACAGTTAAGTATACTTGGAATAAAAAATTGTGTGTGCTTGCATATACATTACAGAAACCTTTTAAATTTAATGGGCTTTGAGTGTACAGCATTTAAATTACTGGGAGAATTAAAAGATTTCCTTTGATCTCTGGCATTAAGTTTTCCAAATTAGGATTTTTTTTTTTAATTTCTTAACTCATTCATCAGTAGAGACGTTTGGGTTTTATATAAAATACTGTATAGTTCTCCCCCAGATTTCTAGTGATTTTCGAATGGAGTAGCAATGAAAAATATATTTTCTTTAACTACAGTAAAACTTGGATATAAAATCATGCAAGAATAATATAACTTTCTTTTTCTTTTTTTCCCCAATATTTTAGTAACCATAGAAATAACTTATGCTTTATTAACAGAAAGAATTCCTGATGATTAGGAGCAGGCTGAAGCTCTTGCTCAGTAACAATTTGATCGCTATACAAGTATTCACTTTCTTTAAACACCTCCTTACCCCTGATAAATGCAGACCAGGATATTCTGTTATCATAAATAGTACCGGAACAAGCTTAACCAATCACCTTCTAGCACACAGCCAACTCTGCAGCACTCCTTTTTAGACTACCACATGCTGTAATTCAAATTATCACATTAGCTATCCAAACGCACCATTTGTTTTTAAATACTGGAGTGTTTACCTGAAATTTTCCCCTTTTCTTCTTCCCGCCCCACTTCACTGGTGCATTGTCACTGCAATGACAGGTTTATTTATGTGCCGTAATACCCTGACTTTCTGTCATTTTAAAATATTTATCCCTATGTCTCCATAAGGGTCTTCTTGAACATGTTAAAATATTAGTTATCATGGAGTAGATTTGTGTCTTGTCTTTTCCATGATGCCCTCTTGAATCTTGCCGTTATTCAGACTTTGAAATAGTTAAGCACTTCTAAACTCCTGCCTTAAAATTTTAGTACCAGTCTTTCTCTGGAAATTGAGGATGCCTTCTGAAAACTTAACGGCCCTCAAAAGAAATTTGGGAATTTGAATCTGTAAAAATGGAAGAGTTTATTGTCCACAATGGAGTCTGGCACCTAACGGTTACCATTTCGGACACTGCTGTGTAAAGTTTCCAAATACGAGCCGCTTAGAGTTTATACTTGCATATAAAACTAATGCATGAGTTAGGGAATATCATTTATTATGTAGTAACAAGGAGTCCTAAGTGTTTTAGTAAATGTTTTGGTTTGAACCATATAAAATTGCTGACATTTGGCCATTTTTGACCTACAAAACGTGGTAACTTCATGTGGCTTATCCTAATATTACAGGTTCAGACCAGTCTAGCTTTTATAAATTGATTTCTCTACTTTTGCTATTTTACCTTATTTTTTCTCAGTTAGTACTTTTACTCCAACAACCTTTTCTTTGCTACCACCCTTTTGTATTTCTCAGTTAATAACATTTTTTCTAGTGCCTTTCCCTTGTCAACTAATTCCCCAAATCTATTAGCTGCAGAATTAGCACAAAGAAGGCTAGTTGCATAGTACCTCCATGATGCAATCAGTACTTACCACTTCAAGTGTTTGACCTGTTTTGAAATTTTCATTATCTTAAAAGGGTAGTGTCATTGAATACATTTACTGCCCAATAAATAAGCCACCATAGTTCCTTCTCAAATGAAAAAAGCAGAAGAGAAAAAACTACTTTTTTGTTCAGCACTGATAGAGGCCATGCTATGTGATGTCTTTGTTATGACATGATTTGGCTAAAGCATCTCTGGAGAATGAAATTAACTAATAAGTGTCTTTTGTTATATTTGCCTTTATTCCACTTTTTAAATGTAAATTAAGTTCCTGTAGTTTTTTTTTTTTAACAGTTTATTGTCTTTGGATCTTTGTCTCGAAAAATGAACGGGATATGTTACATTTTATGATTAGAAGTGATGGAGACATCACCTATCACTTGGTTGGAAACTCTAGAAATCATACCATTTTTATTTCTGTCCATTTGTATTTGTAATCCACTGGTTTCCAGGGCCACATAGTGTTTGTTTATTCAGACTCATTCATATTGTTATTAAGTTGACATTTTTATTTAAAGTGGATTTGTCACTAGTTAGTAGTGACAGGTAAATAAAAATAAAATGCAAATGTTAAATCCTTTATTATTGAACCATTCAACTCTTTACATGTGATAATGCTAATCTTCACAATAATCTCCTGAATGGGTGCTATTATTCCCATTTTACAGATATTAAACAGATAAACTTAAGTTATTTTCTAGGACAGTAAACTAAATCTAATATAGACCCATAGTTGAAACTTGGGGCCAGCAGACTCCAAAGACTTTAGCTCCTCTGCCCTTTATTATAGGTTTGGTTTTAGCAAATATTTATTGATTGCTTGCCATGCATCAGGCATACCCAAGGTATCAGATCTCATGGCACATTTTACAGATGAAAAGAGATGAGCAAGATCATTTCAGACAGTAACACCCCCTACAGTGACAGTAAAATGGGGTTGTTTGATGGAAGTAGATGGGAGTTCTTTCTATGAAGGTAGTGATTGAGCTGAGACCTGAATGACAAGAAGTAGGAGATTCTGGAGGTAGGACATTCTACACCAATGGAACAGCAAGGGGAGAGAGGCCGAGGCTGGAGCATCTTTCAACAGCCAAGAGGCGACAGCCAGTAGGGGGAAAGTAATTGGAGATGAAGTTGGAAAGATAGGGGCTAGATCTTGAAAGAAGGACTTTGGTAAGGAGTATGATTATTATCCTAAGTACAGTGGAGAGTTCCTTGAGGCTTTTAAATAGAGTGGCATGATCTGATTTAGGACGTATAAAAGATCACTCTGGCTACTGTTTATTGAGTGACTAGATCAGATTGTGTGTATTTCCACTGTGGGAGCCTTTTGGAAGGCCTCCCTCCACCAAATGTGCACCTCCTGGAAATACCCCATGTTTTTTATCTGGAAACAATGCACAGAGGCCTGAGGGAAAATGCTAAAACCTTAAAAATTGTGCATTAATTGGGGAGATTCTGAAGAGCACCACAACTTTGACAGGTAATGGGAATAATGCAACCTCATTCCCATCTCAGCATGTTGTTTGTTACATGCTCTGCTAAGCAGCTTCTAGGGACCTAAACACCTAGAGTTATGACAGTGACTAGATTTCATAAGTTATACTGTCCCAACTTTAGAGATGGAGATATAGAATTGTGTTCATACACAAAATGTTGCTAGATACTAATAATCAGTGCTGGAGTACCTTCCATATTGGTTCCAGGTGCCTTATAAGACCTTTTGGTTTGATTAATAGTTTTCTTTTAGTACATTTGAAATATATCACTGGCTTTTTAAAAAATTAAATATACATTTTACTTACATAGTGCCTCTTTTTAACTTTTGAGTGTGCAGGTTGAACTTTTATTGAGGAAAGAATGAATTGTGTTTGGGCTTGTTTTTACTTACTATTTTAAAAAATATGTTAAGGACTGGTAGGGTAGTGGGAAATATTAATTCCTTTAAAAATCTGGCTGTGTTGCTAGATCTACACTTGCTTTTCTGTGTTTTTGTGAACAACTGATCAAATTAGATTCGTCACTCCTGGCTTGTGGTGATTTGAAATTGAAATGGAATATATTAAAGCAGCCAACCACACTGATTACATTGCAAGCCTCATTTAATTTCATACATTCACACATTACAGTGAAAGGCAGCTTTTTTAATGCATGATTGTGACTGTACCTTGAGCAACTCCAAAGGTCATCTGTAATGGGCGCATAATTTGTTAGTGTTAGATATCTGATTTATGGTAGGTGTTTCTCAGCCTGATTTGTACTAGCAGTAAATATGGTGAGCATCAAATGTCAAATCTGTAAGAAGTTCAGCCTGTCACATTTGGTGGTATTGTCTTATTCTTCATTGGTCAGTAGACCACAGTAAATCACGGAATAGCTGTCATCCTGAAATCAAAAAAGTGCCAGTACGGAGCCCCTGTAGCACAGGGGTTAAATGAGCTATTCTTTTTAAGAGGGCAGGCTGGCCCAGCTGAAGTTTGTAAGAGTATTACCAGCTCAGCTAACAGTACTTGCTCATAGATACTTGAGCCCTAGTCCCAAGAAGGCTATAAAAGGACTTTTTCAGTTTCCTAAGAGCAAGGACATTTGTGAGCTTACTCTTTTTTTCCTTGCTTTTCTGTAGCAGTAAGTTCTACTAACTTCATTTCCTCTGCATCTTCTGTGTGACAGGCATAGTGGGCTGGCCCGCAGAGATCCAGAGCAAGGCTAAGACACAGTCTCTGCCCTCAAGAAGGGGAGAATTGAATACAACTGTTGTCCCACTGCACAGTTTTTATGATGTGAAATGGCTTTAACGCTGTCAACAACTCAGGAACACAGTTTGCATTAGGCAGCCCACATTGTTCATTACTTTATCACACATGGTGGTTAGTTAGCATTGGGCTCAGGGAAAAGAGGCTGACCTGGGCTTTATGAGAACTCTCAGCCACTTTTGAGAGCTCGGTTACAGAGTTGCCTTTTACTTTGGTTATAATGGTGGAGACTTGTTCATTTTGATTTTCTGTACCTTGAAGCTTAGGGTTTGTTCAGAGATGTGTAGATTTGTTTTTGTTGGCTCTGATCAATCAATTTGTTACATTTTATCTTTCAATAACAAGAGATACCTAAAACCATTTTTTAAAGCTTCATTATTAAAATTCCTCAATGGAAAAAAAATAAAACAAATATTCTACCTAATCCCTCTCCTTCTCCCTATTGGAGGAATTACTTTGAATAACTAAAAAATTTATAACCCGAGATTTTCAAGGAAGGTAACTCTATTGTTAGAAGCAAAATAGACTTTAAAAAGTACTGTAGGGGAAGAAATAAAAGTTGAAGGGTTTAAAAAGAGCAGCATTCCCAGTCTGTGTTCTATGTAATTCTAGTTAGTGCCTGGGGGTAACAAAGGCTCCCTGACCCAAGAAGTTTAGAAAATGCTACATTCTATATCGCCCTGCCCTTTTGTTGTTTTCTATGTGCATTAGCATATTTGAGGCTCAAAGATGTCCTGCAATGGATAAATCTATTTTAAGCCAGCTCTCTCCATATTTAAGTGGTTGCAAGACATAATTTGGGAAATACCAGAGTAGAATTTTGGCTTGTTCATTCTCTTTTACCTTTGATTAATAAATAGATAATAAAAATTCAAGCCCCTACTATCTCCTGAACTAACTTACACAATATTTATTGAATACCTATTATGTGCTTAGCCACTGTGAGAGAGAGAATATAAGCATAAATGTGATCCTAACTAAGCATTCTAATTGGCACAGTAAGCCCACTGCCCTGAAACAACAGCAAGCCATATGGAAAAGTGCCTTGTGCAACAGCCTGCAGCAGAAGCAACATGCAGCTCTGGAGTCCAGAGTTCTGGTTGCCTGGAAATGCCTTTAAAAAGCCAAGAAAGTATGGGTGAAGGAAGAGAGGACTAAGAATATAGGCAGTAAAAGAAAGGAAGGAGGGGAGAAGCAAGTAGCAGCCATTAACTAGAATCAGTAGTACTGATGGGTTTGTGGATAAGGAAGAAAGCTGGTGAAGAAGAGACCAGATTCTGGTGGGGGGACAGACAAGACTTGTATATGGGTCATCGCTTTGGGTGTTGCCAACTCTCAGAACTCAAGGGATACCAGCGTGTGACACTGAAGACTGTTGGCTGGAATGGCACAACATTTTAATCATGTGTCATAGCTACCTAATGCAGATCACAAACTCAAATGCCTTTAGGACCATGGCAAAGAGCACATGCTGTTTTCATACAGAAAACATGAGCTCTGTTTTGGCAGACATTCTGATTTTTCAAGCAGAGCAAGAAATATGGATGGTCCTGTGAAATTAGCTGATGTTTAAATGCTGGCTCTAGTTTTTGTTTTGCTTTGTTTAATAAACAGTGAGGACATGAGAACTCTATTTCATTTGCTGATGAGAGTAAACTGGTATAAGAAATGTGGCAACATCTAGTAAAGTTAAAGGTGTGCAAGCATAGGACCCAGCAATTCTACTTCTAGCTACATGCCCTAGAGACAGAGTCCCATGTACCACACTCAAGGAGATGTGTACATATGAGTATCTCGGCATTGTTTATAATAAATAGTCCCCTAGATAAGCAAGTTGCAGATAGAAAAGTGAAAATGAAATGATTTGTATAAATTTTATAAACAATATCAAAACAATATGTATTTATGTTTATATAAATGTATAGTGAAAGTATAATATGCAGGTAGGAAGGAGACACATCAAATTCAGGAGAGGTGTTACCTATAGGAAATGGGGATGTGGAGAAGCTAAGTGTGCTGGGAAGCAGCCATTGAAGATTTTAAGCAGAAAAGGGACATGGCATAATCTGATCTGTTTTTAAAGGTCACTCCTGCCATATTACAGGGGAACAAGAGGAGAAGCAGAGAGAGCAGTTAGAAGGTATCGTGATCATTCTGTATTCTGGTGGGAGAGAGGTGGCTTGAATTCCAAACAGTGGAGGGTTTCTCAGCCTTGGCACTATTGACATTTGAGCTGGGTGATTCTTTGTCGTGAGGGCTCTCCTGTGCATTGTAGGGATGTTTAGTAGCACCACTCACCACCAAGTTATGCCAACCAAATAATGTCTCCAAATGCACCAACTGAGAACCACTAGCCTAAGTGGTACATTGGGAGGTTCAGAGTGTACATTTTAAGTCCATTTATAAGAGGAGGAGATCAGATATAGCTCGAGTTAGTAGGAAAAAATTTCATGAAAGAGGTGAGATTTGAGGTGATCTTTGCAAGAGGATAAAACAGACATAGTCATTCCAGAGACACTAAGCCTTGACCATTTTAAAACCTCAAAAACCAGAAAGTTTGTCTTTAATCTTATATTCCTCTGCCCCATTTCTCCTTTGGAAGATTCCTGTAAGAGAGCTATATAATAGGCTCTTCACTGTCCTAGCTTTCAGTTCACTCGGCAGCTCTATTGCTCACACCAGGGTCCCTAGTGACTTCCTAGTTACCAAACCCAGTGGAATCTTTCCAGTCCGTCTTTATCTTACCATTGACCTCTCTGGCCCATTTGTTTTCCATTTTTAAAATTATTTCCTCTTACATAATCAAAACTGTAGACCACAATTTATGCTGAAATGTTAATCTCTACGTTACTATAGTTTAAAAAATTGTGCTTCTGTATCATAGAATATTATACAACCATTACAACTCACTTTTACAGAACATGTATAATGCACAGAGAAATGTTATAGTATGGATTAAGTACGAAAAACAGGTTTCAGGTCTATGCAGTCAATATATTCTCACCTATAGTAACGCATTCATGCCTTCATGCACATCAGTTTAGAAAAAGGCTGGCAGGAAATGCAGTGAAATGCTAGCGGTTATTTTCCTGACAAACTGTGTTATTTTTATAATGGGGGGAGAAACACATACAGAAAACATTGCATTCTCCAGTTTTCCCTTCATTCTCTTCTCTCTCTGTGTGTGTTCTCTGTGGATGATCTCATCTGTACCCTACACATCAAGGACTTCTCCAAATCTGACTCTACCACTCTTTCAGACTGACTTTCAGACTTGCATACCTAATAATCTTCTGAATATGTCAACTTAGATGTCCCACAAACATCCCTTAAAGCCAACATGTCCAAAACTGAAGTCATTGTACTCCTCTTTCCCTACCAGCTGTTTCTTTTGCCCTCCCTTTCCCAGTGGCACTCGTCACCTGTTCTGTCACCCAAGCCAGAAATCATCCTACAGACCCTTCTCTCCCACTCCCTCTACATCCAGTCCATGTCAAAGATTTCTAAGCTGGTTCTATCTCTGAGTCCACCCTGCAGCTTTCTCTTTCCCACCATTTTCACTTGCTGCCACCATAGCAGGTAGTCCTTGCAACAGGATTCCTGGACAAGTCTTCTTGGTCTTTCTACTTCTAGACCTGCTCCGTCCATTGAGGTAGCCATTAGCCACAGGTGCCTATCTGAGCTAGTTTAAGTTGAGATGTGTTATATAAGTGTCAGATGTACCTCATTAATATTCATAATTGATATATGCTGAAAGGGTAATATTTTAGATGTATTGGATTAAATGAAACTGTTTTAGGGCTTTTAAAATGTGGCTACTAGAATTTTTTAAATGGCATATATGGCTTGCATTATATATCTACTGGACCACACGGTGTCTAAGTATCTATCCCCACTTTGATTTATCCTCCACAATGATCTTGCTGAAAAACAAACTCCCTGTGCTAAAAATCCTTTGAAGTCCTTTGGGATAAAGTTTCAGGTTAGCTTAGCACAGCATGCCGTCCTAAAGGCACTCAGATTCAAAAACTTTTGAAACACTGTGCTGTCCAGTGTTCAGCTAGATTCAACCGATAGGTTTCCAGCTTTCAACCCTTGATCGAAGGACCTTCTGTCATCTCTGTGGTACCTCTGCCTTCAAATATTTCAATAGCTGTTAGACAATTGATGTGCTGTATATTGATTGAAGTAGAATTGAGCATACTAGAAAGTTCCCTGTATCAGTTCTACTTTCGTGCTAAATAAAAAGTTTTATACAAACCCTAAAAGGACAGCTACATTTCTGATGCTACTGTTGAAAATTATCTGCTGGGCTTTGCACCTCTTCCCAGTGGGCCAGATGTGTGAGTGTGTACTCTTTGGAGACTGTGGTGGCTTCGAAGACCCAGCCTCACCTAGAGCTGATGGTGGGTGAACCAACTGGGAAAGGAAACCCCCGTATGTTGAAAATATCAGAAAGATTATTAGATGGAAAGCTACCAAATTTGAAAGATCGATGCTTATGAGATGATCTTTCTTTGGGGGGAAAACCATAAACAGGAAGATGTTTGTAAAATGGCAAAATCGAAAAAAAAGCTCAATTATATTAGGAGGATGTTGGATAAAGTGACTCCCAAAAAATGTTGTGAAATACTAAATAAACTTAAAACAGCTATATCATAACAGTATTTTGACTCTTTGGAATGTTTTGTTTTGTCCATCAGTATATGTCTAGGATGGCTGACACACTTAAAGAACCATATTTGAGGTATTTACCAAAGAGAAAATTCTCTAGGTTGTGTCCTAACTGGCACAATTTGATACATATGTAATGCTGGGGTAGCCACGAACTCGACTGAACTAAAGTTATTTTCAGATACTGAATTGAAATATTGTTTTTACTTTGGCTCTGATGTTGAACCACAGTGTTAGAGGCTTGATTTTTCTATTAACATATTGCTTTTTTCCCCCCCTCATGGGACCTTAATATTATACACATTCAGTGAGAATATTTTTGACTTTTGACCATGCTTTTAGAGGAGATACATTTGTTAGAAGTTTGGGGCCAGCTATTCCTTCCATGACCTTGCGACTGGGGCTTCCATAAAGATGCGTTCCTGCACAATTCCTTTCTTGCTTCCTACTACGAAACTGTAAACTCAGGGATACTAGTGTTTGGTTTGCTCAGTTCCGTTTCTGTTCTTTTCACGCATCTTGTTTGGTTGATATCCCTTAGGTGTCCAGAGCTCTCCTGCTATCTGCCTCCTTCCCAACCTCTAATATAAGAGGAAACTTTCTATTTGTACTTCTCAAAAAAATGAAAAGATTTCTTTCGTGATGTGATTATATTCTTTCCAAGGTTATTTGTATTGTCAGACTTAACTTGCTTGGTTTTATGTGGAAGGAATATCAGACATTATTAAATAGATGATGGGTTATATTTGGAGCAGGGATACTTTCCTATTGTTCCTAAAATCATACATAGGCAAAACTATCCTTAAGGTCAGCCCTAAAAGCACATCTGACTTATTTCCTATTCAGGTGCCCAGGAGGAGTGAGAAGAGACCTCCTCTCTACTTCCTGTCCTCCCAAAGTAAGCGAGACTTACAGAGGTTCTTCCTGACCATCCCTGGAACCAAGAACAGGTTTTACCTGTGCACAGCTGACCCTCTAACAGAGGTTCTCCACTTCAAATACCCAGTAAAACCTAACCTGGGTGCTTTAAAAAAAATCCCGGTGCCTAGGCTGGTAAAATCTGACTCTTTGGGGTGGACCCAGGCATCAGTATAGTTTAATCCTGCTCTAAAGTCTTACCCACCTTCATGCCTCTCAAAGCTTATTCCTAGACTTAAAGTTTTTGAGAATATGGCCATTAACTTCCACAGGGGAAGAGCATTGTATTGTTTGTCATGACAAACTAAAATGCTACCACCCACGGACAGCTGTCATTTATTGATCAATTATGTGTCAGGCACTCTGCTATGTCTCTATGTATGTTATCTTTACGTTTTTACTGCATCTTTTTATATATTATATTTACTTTTCATTCTTTACTATATTTTACTATGTTTAATCTTAACTATGAAATGAGTCTTATTACCATTTCATAGAGAGGAAAAGGAAATGTTAAAGATAGGTGATGTGATCAAAATCATACAACCAGTAAATGAGGGGAAGCAGTTGTTAACAATATTGATCACATGTTATATCAAGAACAAAGAAGGGGAAAACCATAAAAAAAAGTTTGACTATGTGCTAATTACAATCAGTTATACCAACAGTTTGCCATTTGTGCCTAATTATAATATAGCACAATAATGATTATGATTATAAATACCATTAAACTGATATCATATTAACTTGAGCAAATTTCTTTTGGTTACAGAACAGCTTAAATCTTTATTATAAATAGGTATGGAATGAATAGCTAATAATCATAGCTAATATTTTATTGAGTGTTTACTACACATCATAGTAAGCACTTTGCGTATATTTCATTTGACCTTAAAAAACTTAAACTCTGGGGCCAGGCATGGTGGCTCACACCTGTAATCCCAGCATTGTGGAAGGCTGAGGCAGGAGGATTGCTTGAGTCCAAGAGTTCAAGACCAGCCTGGGCAATATAGCAAGACCCCCATCTCTATAAAAAATTTTAAAAAAATAGTCAGACATGGTGACTCATGCCTGTTGTCCTAGCTACTCAGGAGGCTCAAGCAGGAGGTTGCCTGAACCCAGGAGTTGACAACCGCAGTGAGCTATGATCATACCACTGCACTCCAGCCTGGGCAACAAAGCAAGACCCTCTCTAAAAAAAGTTTTTTTTAACTAAAGCTCTGAGATTTTTTATTAAAGGAGAGGAAACAGGCTAGGAGAGGTTGAGTAGCTTACCTGGTAAATGGCACATCTATACCTTCCACCCAGGGCTGTGGGACTCCAACAGTTTGTACTCTTCAGCCCTTCACTATTCTATCTCCTTCTATCATATGCTGCAAATGAATTGGATTGTTCACGTATGCTCAGCCTTTTTACTTATTATTAATGTGGGCTGGGTTATCTATTCAAAACTTTTAATATGGCTTGTGAGATGAGTATAATTATTTTAAAAGTCTATAAGAATTTCCTTCTATGCTATTAATAGTTTTAATTTTGAATATATATAATGGTAACCCCATGAAATCTTACTACTATGTAGGAACAATCCCAATTAGTTGTTCTCCTCTCCCTTCAATGACATAAGGCCAACCTATCTTCTTAGATTAAATAATAATAACTATTTCCAGAGTCATCGTAGTTCCTTGAATTACATGTTTCATTAAGGAATGATAGAATCTGTGTGTATTTAAAATAATCATTTTGTATTAAAAACTGACTCAAAAACATGCATGTAGAAAGGCTTGATTAATAACATTGTTAGGGAGTATTTTAGGAGAGAGGCATTCAGTTCAAAAGATTATGTATAAAATAATGAAACCTGAACCTAGATAGATGACTTTCAACAAAATATCAGCATATTAATATGTCAAGAAACTCAATGGCATGTCTGATTCCAATTGATTGTGACAGAGAAAGCCACCCTGCTCCAACCCTGGTTCAGACCAGTCACACAGAATTATAAGTGATCCTCCTAAGAGACTCCTTTGTCTCATCTTTGTCAAATCCCTCTTTCAAGGGTTACAGCCGGTAGAGAATCCATAGGCTTGGGGGTCAGAAAACTTGGGTTCCCATTGTAGTGTCTCTGTGAACTCTCTAACAGAATGCTGTGGTGTGAGTTTTCCAACCTTAAAATAGGGATCAAAATCATTGTTCAACATTTCTCAAAGAATTGTTGCAGAATCAGTAATAACGAGGTAATGCTTCAATAATGCCTGTCCTTCAAAGAGTAAGTATGTAGACTAAATAAGATTCTGTATGTACATAGTTGGAATCCAATAAATACAACTTACTTGATATATAATGGTAAGTCTATAATAATACATAACTCTTATTTGTAATCATATAAGGAATCTATAGAGCCTTTTCAAAAATTCCTTAAAAACAAAAGACAACTATTATACTATGTCAATAAAATCCCATCTTTAAGCACTTAGAAATAAGTTATACCTGGTATACCTGGTCGGGCGTGATGGCTCACACCTGTAATCCTAGCACTTTGGGAGGCCAAGGCAGAAAGATTTCCTAAGGCCAGGAGTTCGCAACCAGCCTGAGCAAGAGCAGGACCCCATCTCTACAAAAAATAGAAAAATTAGCTGAGTGTGGTGGTGCATGCCTGTAGTCCCAGCTACTTGGGAGGCTGAGGCAGGAGGATGGCTTGAGCCCAGGAGTTTGAGGTTGCAGTGAGTTATGATGACGCCACTGCACTCTGTCTACCCTGAGTGACAGAGCGAGGCTCTATCTCAAGAAAAAAGAAAGAAAGAAAAAAAGAAAAGAAAGAAATTATACCTATTTTTTCCCCCAAACTATTTAATAATAATTCCCCGCCAGTGTATTTTGGCAGCATAGAAGTCAATTTCAAATCACTAAAACCCTCATGACCTAAAAAATTTGATATTTGAAGGAGTTTGTGCTGCCGTTATGCTTAAGAATATTCCCTAGGTGCTAATTGAGCCAAGTTTGTTCTGCATTATGGTGTAACATCTAACAGAGGAGTTGTAAACTCAAGCACATTCAAAGATCAAATATCAGGGTGTAGATTGCAGAAAGTGCTGATTGGTGGGGAGCTGGGGAGTGTGAGTCCTACCCAAACACATTCAAATTAAAAAAAAATAGTCGAACACCATTAGCTAGACAGACATAGCTTCTAGCTAGATTCTTCTGAAGATTGCACCAGTTCACAGACCTTCCGCTAATAAATGTCTTATGACAATTAATTCTACCCCCAAAATAGAAGTAGTTATATGCCACTTCATACTTTTTAATAAATTGATTATATGTAAAGGTTTGTGTACACCAGGAAGTTCACAAAGTAAATTATAGGTATTAAGGCTCAAATAAAAATATTTGTATAACAAACAACTAAAGAGCGACTTTCTACATGAATTCTCATGTTCTTGTACACATCCTAGAATTCTTGAATTATATAAAATGTCAGCTTGGCGTTCATGTGTCTTATTTTAGCTCACTGCCTTGCACGTATTAGACACACAAGAAGTGTTGAAATTAGGTAGTTGACACCAAATAAATACTTAAGCATTTCCACAGTACAGTATTATGGAATCTGTAATTTCAATTTATGGACTGTATTAATAAATACTGTGTGCATTTTGAAAAGCACCGTATGCCAGTCATGTTCACCTAGAGTAATTCTGAGTAGTTCCTTGTGGATTCCAAGGGGAAAAGGGCAATTAATATATAAATAAAAGAATACAACATTGGTAGCTATCCTCAGCCAAGTGCCTACGATGTGCCAGACACAGCACAGGCCCTTTTCATGCATTATATCTCAATTTACTACTGATGCTAATTCTATGAGGCACTAGTGCTGTTACACTCAGTGCAGATACAGAGCCTCAGTGAGAGTCCCGTGAGGACAGTAACAAAACTTTCTGCTGCTAAATCCTATGTTGGTATGCTATCTATACCAAACATCTATACTTTAAAAAAAAATCATCAATAAGGCATTACTGAATAGATTGCAGCAATTGAATGAACCTAGTTAACCTTATAATTCCCTCTGTATCACGTTGCTATAGGGAAGGAAGGGTTCAATACCTTAAAATTCTCAATATCTGACTACCTATCAGTGTACACCGTGCACAGAATCAGTATGTGCTAGAATTGTATATAACAATCTAAAAGCCTACCTGTTATTGGAAAATATTAACAAGCTGATACCAAGGCAAGCTTGTGAAATGGAGGATCAGTATGTTTTCTTTCCTAAGTTAAACTTCTGATTTTTCTTCAGACTCTTGTTTCCAGCTCTACTCATGCTCCCCCAGCTCAAATGTGCGTCCTTCTGTGGCCCTCAGATAGAGTTAGAGTTAGACATTCACCTCCTCACATAGCTCTTTGTATGTTTTATCACACCCATTTCTTCCCATGCATCTCTCTTCCACTAAACATGAGTTCTTTGGAGCCAGGGCTAATTGCTTTTTCATCCTTGTGTTGCTAAGCACTAAGTCCAGCAGTGTCTGATGGTGGCTGACAAGCGAATGAATGGATAAAACCAATAAAGCTGCCTGACCTCAGCACCATTATTCCCTCCCATCTTTTAGTTCTTGGCAAGTCAGAAGGCCAGGTTTAGTGGCTGAGCTTAGAAAACTTCAGCTATATTGTAGAAATTAGTGCCTTTGCTTTCACGGCTTTGGGGGAAAGGAAAAGGTGAGCAGCCAGCCAGATCCCTGCATTAAAAGGAACAAGAAGGGTGATTCCAGGGAAGTTTTCTTTTTCTCCTGTATGTTTTTGCAACTTTCTTTGTAGTTACCAAATTTGAATCTGAAACCCTCTCCTTGAGAGTCCCTGGTTCCTAAAAGAAACAAAAGTATCAAAGAAGAGTCCTCTTGCCTGAATATTCTCACCTCCAGTTGACAATTCAAATATAGAAAGCTTCTGAAACTGTCTCCAGTAGCTTGTAAGATGGCAAAAGCCCTATATTTAGTAATGTCTAAGTCAAGTTTGTTTTAATAATTTAGATAATGTTCCAGTATTTATTATTATAAAGTGTTTATATCCCACATAGTTCCCAGTTGAATAACTAGTAATTCTGCCTTAACCACAGGATTGCATCTTTCTTCAAGCTTGTTAAAATATTTCAGTTTGAGTTACTAGACTTTAACCCTTGAATGCTATCCCTGCCTAGTAATAAAATATGATTTCTTTCTAGTGCCACTTAATTGCAAGTCTCTTCAAGTTCCTCAGCAGAAAACTACCCATTTTCTAGAGAGGGAAACAGGAAAAATCCTACTGCCACCATCCCACTCCTGTCACCGGAAAGCAAGTTTATTAGAAAACGCCAAGTTAGCCTTCTAACCCAACTCTTTGGTTTCTGTGTTTTACTTTTTTACCCTAAGATTAGTATAAAGGATGCTTAATGTTATAAAAGCTACACGGTTGGTTTTGACATCAGAGTTACAAAATACATTTTTAAAGGACAGCAATAATCTGTGTGCATGTTCGTAAGAGGAGCAGCTAGATAACATGACAAAGTCTGATAGCAATCATTTCTTCACTCCTGCCCCATTTTTCCTAAGCAGATACACTTAGGGTGCTCTTCAGTGGTAGTGTATATAAAGGATGGTCTCCCAAAAGAGATTGGCAGCTTTAATTTGTTTGATATGTGCAATCATAGTCCGTGTTAAATTCAAAATGCTTGTCCAATCAAGGATTCAATATAGAAAAGAGGCAGTAACAAGCATGCTGCACACTGTAATAAAGAAATCTGTTGATTGAAAACAGTTTGTATATTTTGGAAATGATAGGGAATGTAATTGGTAAGAAAGAAAAGGATAGGGCTTCGTAAATAATGGGAAATAGAGCATATTTTTTACTGATAATACTAACTCGATTTAATAACATTTTGGTGTTGAATTTTTGTGTGCCAGAAAATAAGAAAGGTGGGTCCTTTCTTGTTACTCTAAATGTCGTGATTAACGGAGTGACCTTTTTTGTTTTCGTTTTCACTGAGAGCAGTTTTGACGGTTTGAATCTGAGCAACAGTGGGTGATAGGCTCCAGTGCCTTGAACTTTCACAGAACATTTTTCTTTTGTTTTCTCATACAAGAAGACTAGACATATTTTTAACTATTTTTTAGGTACAAGTACTACATGAATGCATTTTTGTGGTAAAAGATCCAAACAATAGAGAGAAGTGTCCAGAGCAAAGCATAATGATTGTCCTCCACCCCCTGCCCCACTCACACACCCCTGCTGAGGTTACCACAGCAGTTTCGTGGGCATCCTTCCAACCTTTTTGTAACATAGATATCTGGATAGAGATTCGTATGCTGATCATTTTGGGGGGGAGCGGGCTATAGTATTAAAAATTGGATTTACTATTCTTGTCATTCTCAAGCTTGGGGGGGATGGGTGTATACCTACATAATGAGTGTGATGTGCACTGTCTGGGGAATGGACACGCTTGAATGTTCTGACTCGGGGGGTGGGGGGACATGGGCAATATACATAACCTAAACTTTTGTACCCCCATAATAGGCTGAAATAAAAAAAAATTCCCAAAAAAAGGCCTCACAGATATACAAAATTTATATATATAAAGTCACACCCTCGAGGGCTGGTATTAGCAGCTCTCCACTAGAAGCACGTCGTTGATATGGACACTACCAGCTGTGTCTGGGATGGGTTAGCTAGAATCCTTTTCACCAAGCGCCAACCCAGGTCATAAGCATCCCTTCGGGGCTGCTTGGCTTAGTTGGCCAGAATCCAGCTTTGTCCTCTGAAGAATAAAATCTTCAACAATTTAAACTTCCACCATAACTCAATGTACTTAACAGTACTTTTACGGGTCCCTTCTCCTGTTTTTTAGTTCCTTTTCACATTAATGTAAAATCCTACATTTAGACTGAGCACTAGTAATCTCATCTTGTATAAAAATCCAGCTATACAGAAAGTTCTAACTAGAAATTTTCACTGTACCGTAGTCGTGAGTGTTCATAATGATGGAATACTATCTGACTCAAAAGAGATTGTATAGAATGTAGTTTTGTTATTAATATATGAAATTTTATTAACATACTTTAAAAATCGATCAACAATCCTTTATTACCTTTCAACTAACCATCATGTCAAGGTAACTAAAATACCCTGCTCTAAATAAACTAGATTTTACTATATAAAAAATGAAATTACTAATAAAAGGTAAAGTGACATATTTAGCATATGTTGTCAGATTAAGTCTTTGCTATAAGAAGAATCCATTTTATTGGTAAGCTCTTTTTATGTGGGACTGCATTTCCCCCTATTCAAGCTTCTAGCAATGTATGTAAGCACTTTGGATTCCAAGTTCACCAAACTTTTCCCCCTATTCAATTTCATTAAACGTGTCTTGAACATCTTCTCTATGCCAGGCCTCGTTCTAAGAGACAGATATGGTAATGTCCTTGTTCTCTAAGAATCCATAATCTAATGGTGGACTGGGGGCCTGCATAAAATAAAGGTTCTTAATTCTGCGGAGGTGGCAGAAAACTTTATCTCCCACCTGTAGCAAAGTGTGCCAATGATGAAAAAAGCAAGGCAAGAACAGTATGAAGTCAAGGATGAGATAACAGGCAGCCCTGTGCACTCCAGGAAAGCACTCCTAACGACAGAATTCATCCCTGGGAGGAGAAAGTGAACCAAAATGCCTTGAGATTCTGCACCTGGAGCAAGTACTCTCTGAAGTTTTTTAATTTCATATCCTAACTTTTTTTTGTTGTTGTTGAAATCCCTGGTACTTATATATTTAATTATTTGTATATAGGTAATTTTAAAGAGCATTAGTGTACTTTGCCTGTGCAAGGTATCCTGTGGAACATACACAAAAGATGCAGTCTTAAGTAGATGTAGGTAAGAGAGTTTGGTTTTTTTTAATATTTGTATATTATCTTCAATCCAGGCTTTTCTCCCAAGAATGAATTTATTTATTTATTTATTTATTTAGAGACAGAGTCTCACTCTGTTGCCCAGGCTAGAGTGCCGTGGCATCAGCCTAGCTCACAGCAACCTCAAACTCCTGGGCTCACGTGATCCTCCTGCCTCAGCCTCCCCAGGAGCTGGGACTACAGGTGCACACCACCATGCCCAGCTAATTTCCTTCTATTTTTTAGTAGAGATGGGGTTTCGCTCTTGGTCAGGCTGGTCTCAAACTCCTGAGCTCAAGTGATGCTCCCGCCTCAGCCTCCCAGAGTATTAGGATTACAGCCATGAGCCACCACGCCCAGCCTCTAAGAATTTTTTTTTAAAGTCCATTTTGAGAGATTTAATTTAGTTAAAAACTGATTTGATTTAGTTAAAGCCATTTAACTGAGCAAACAGAAACTCCTCTATGTTCCACTGTACTGAAAGTGAACCAGCCTGTGAGGGCCCCTCTATCAAACCCTTGGCCATGGGACAAGGTCAAAAACACATAAGAGGGTCAGGCACAGTGGCTCACACGTGTAATCTCAGCACTTTGGGAGGTCAAGGTAGAAGGGTCACTTGAGCCCAGGAGTTTGAGGTTGCAGCTAACTATGATGACGCCACTGCACTCTAGCCCAGGCAACAGAGTGAGACCCTGTCTCAAAACAACAACAAAAACCCCAAACAAAACCACACACATAGAGGAGAAAAGGATACCTTCGAATTTGAGCTTCACATATAGCATCTGACACTCAGACCAAGTGAAATGGGGCCAGTGTCCACCCAACCATTAAATATTAGTAAACCTTAGGGTCTTTATTTTATATTTTAAAAATTTAAAAATAAAACACAGATACATAAATTAGTCCAGGAGGTTTGTGACCCTCAGTAGCCATCCTGTGATTTCAGCACATATCTTTCCTGGTCACAAGAGGCAAAGGGTCAAATGAGCATCACTTGAAAAGGGTGAGCACAAGAAAATGTTGATGGGTCTGTTCAGTCTTCAGCCCTCTCCATTGTGTGATGCCCACCAGCTGGGAGGGTCTCTGCTCTGAATCCTATGAAGCTGGGGACACCCCTTACACCTGACACAATTTCAGCACAGATTGCTGTGTACATGGGCCTCAGTGAATAAAACCAGGGTATCTGTCTCTTACCTTCTGCTTATCAAACTGCAAGAGGGGGTTTGGCTTCTTTTGATGAGAAAATGTACTCAGCCTCTACCAGGGTGTACTCAGACTGGTGGTTTTATTATTTCCAATGAGATACAGCAATGAATGACATGTGGCTAGTGCAAAACAACACACATAGCATGGACAGGTTTTAAGCGAGTTCTTTGCCTCACACTGTCCCCTGGCACTTTTTCCTTGCTGCTGAAGCCATCATGACAGTGCTACCGACTTCCACTCAACCAGGCACCCGTGAATCCATTTTCACCGTTCCGAACACACACACCCATATAGATATGCATTTAGTCAATGCGAGGGCAGACATGGTTTACTAATCATGTAAGTGCTATCCCTGAAAGTAAATCAAACTTTTTGTCACCTTAAACTTTTTAATAGTATGACTTAGAGCATATAAAGGAAAAAAAATCTCACCCTAGAGAGGAGTCCTGGTATTTATTGGGCACATGTGAAAAGTGAGCCTTTCTAAGAAAAGGATGGTCATCCTGTACAAGTACCCACATACACTGAGGGCAGTGGTTCTCAACCAGGACGATTTTACCCCCAGGGGACATTTGGCAAAGTCTGGAGATATATTTCATTGTCACAACTGGGGCAGATGGAGAGGCTGCTATTAACAGCTAGTCAGTAGAGACAAGGAAAGCTGCTAAACTCCTGCAATGGACACAGGACACCCCCACGACAAACAATTACCAGCCCAATGTCAGTAGGTTAAGAAACCCTAATTTGGGGCTAGTGAGATGGGAGTGAGGATGAGCTGGTGAGGAAGGGCTTGGGCTACTGTGCCAGTGCTGAGGAAATCCTAGATAGTATTTTGTCAAGTGAAAGGACACTAGTAATGGTAAATGTGGCAGTGATTTTTGAAAATAACTATATTTTTCAAAACAAAAAGAATTGGTGAGAAGAGCAGCGTTGTTTTAAATTTTTACAGACCTCTTTAATCTCTGGCTTAATAGAAGCCAGCTGATTTCTCATCTGCGTCTGCATTCAATCTGTGGCAATATCACACATCATGTAGCCTCTGGAAACTCCTCTGTGGACTTGGAGAATGAGAGTGGAAAAGGCCAATAATGTCTTAGTATAATTTTGAAAATGTTTTGACCTTGAGGACCCCTTAAAGGGGCTCAGGGTCACCCCAGGGGTCCCCAGCCCACACTTTGAGAATTGCTCTAGAACTGGGGGTCTGTGAAACAGAATGAGAAAAAAGTTACATATTAATATTTTCACTAATCTCTAACTGGAATTTAGCACTCCTTTCAAATATGGGTGGAGGCCTCAAACTATAGTGGCATTAGCAGTATCTGACTTTGTCATGAGTAGACATCAAGGATATTTTCAGATTACATTATAGTTGCATAGATGAAAATATCACTTACACTCATCATTGGTTTGGAATTCCCTTTGCTACAGTGCTAGATCTTGTCTATAATGCCTTAATAAGAAGGTATATCTACTGTGCCACAAATATGTTCTTTAAATACTGATAAATACATTTCAGTATAATCGCTTTACTTTGCAATCCTGTTATTTTACCTATTTAAAAACATTCTGAGATGGGGTCCATAGGCTTTAATAAACTGCCAAAGTGGTCCTTGGTACAAAAAACCTTCAGAAACCCTACCCTACAAAGTTAAACAGCCAGAAAGGCATCCTTTGGCCATTTGGGGAAAGCGATACGGTCCCAAAGCAAGCCAAAATCAGGCAGTGTTCCAAGAAAGCAAGTTCCGGTGCCACTTTTGTCAGCCTATGTCCTACCTACCTCTATTTGCACAACCACAACTTCAATTAATTGCAATAAAATGTTTATAACGAACGCTCCTAGTTTTCAGAAAAGAGTTCAGCGTTCTGTAATATATATTTTGGAAAGGTTTCTTTTAAAAGTTCTCATAATTTACATAATAACCTTCAGCGTCCTCAGCAAACTCAGCTACCCCAAGAATTCTAGACAGCCAACATGTTCTTGTCACTAGTTACAAGTTAGTAAAGCTTCCCAAATGTTCCTGGACAGACACAGAAATGGACAATGGTTGCTTCTCAGAAGGGACATGGGGTAGGTGGGAGATTTTTTTGTTGGTTTGTTAACTTTCTTAACTTTATCAGTTATACCTGCACATAATTTGAAGTACCAAAAGTTCAGAATGGCTGGTGACAAAAAGCAGTCCCTTTTCTCTCCCGTTTCCCGGTCCTCAAATGCAACCACTTCGAACTCCTTCCACTGCTGTTTTTAGTATTCACCTCCTTATCTCTAAATAACAGGCAGGGAGTGTGCATCACCCAGTAATGTCTCTTCCCAGTAATCACCCTCTTCCTGCAATGGGAGAGGAGGCTTCCCCCTACCCCCTGCCCCAGTGCTCCTCAGGTGGTTATAGCATGATGCTGGCACACTAGCAGCCAGTATAGATACATACCTGTTCTTCCCCTTGTTTTCTAGACCTACTCTTAATCCAGTTCACACATATCTGGTATTACAGGCTGATGGCCTTCGTGGCCTGATACACAGCTATTATCCTGGGGATCTTCCTTTACCATCCTCCAGGGATTGCCTTCACAGATAACTTATTTCGGAGTCCCTGTGTCCTAGATTCTGTTTTTGTTTACTCTCCCTCTTCCGGGGAGAGGTAAATCATCTCTTCCAGTAGTTTCCTGAGAAAGGGTACATGACACATGAAGCTTTTGAGACCTTGCTTATCTTAAAATGTCTTTAATCCACCCTAACACCTAATTGATAGTTAGATATAGATTTCTAGGCTGGAATTGTGTTCCCCATAATTTTGGAAACATTGTTCTATCATCTTTTCCAATGTTGCTTTTGAGAAGTTAAAAGCCTTTCTGATTCCTAATCCTTTATATATGTGACCTTCATACATTGCTTTTTCCTTTTTAGAAACTTGTGGGATTTCCTCTGCACCCGGTGCACGGGCACATCCGTGATGGTGTGTCTTGGTCTAGGGTGGTTTTCATTCATGGTTCTGGGTACTTGGTGGGCTCTTTCCATTTGGGAAGTCAAGCCCTCCAGTTCTGGGAAATTTTCTTGAATTTCTTTTTTTATTTCCTCCCCACCATTTCCAATTAAGGGTTTTATTTATACTATTAATACTTTAAATTTCTAAGAACTTGTTCTTGAAGTGTTCTTGTTTTGTGGATATGATGTGTCAATAACTTAAGGTCTTTTCTCATGGGCTGGTCAAATTGCCCAGAAAAGATCTTCCACTCTCCTCCCTAGAGAGGATTAGGTGGCTGCCAGGATCTGGGATTCGGTCTCTATACATAGTCTTGGCACAGTGTGCCTGGTGGCCCTTAGCTCAGAGACCCTGCCAGAGTGGAGAGTGGGGATCTGGGGTCTGTTTCTTAAACATACTCCCAATCAGTCTTCCATATTTCCAAAGGTAGCTTGGGCACCAATTCGTAGCTTAGGAGTTTAGGGAATAAATGAGGTTTCTTTTCAGCTCTCCCCACTGCCAGCTTAGAATTCAACTAAGATCTGTTAAGCCAGTCACCTCTGGTCCTTCTGCTTACTGGCTTTTGCTGCTGGCACCTCCATTCCTGTTTTCCTCTTCTTTGGAGTTTATTATGCCTTTAAAAATCCCTTACTATAATTTTAGTAAGGATTTAGGAGTTTACAGAGCTAAATATGCATATTTGGTGTGCCATCTTTAACAGAAATCAGAGAGTTTTCGATGTAGACTTTTTTGTGCATTTTGAATTTTGTCCACATTTATGTACTAGGGATTCAAAATATATATTTGTAAATAAAGCATCCATTTTTGTTCTTTATTACAGTTAAGAAGAAAATGTCCACCTAAGTCTGTACTATTCTTTGAACATTCAAAGGCCTTAAAATATTTGTACAGGAGGTTTGCAGGGGTCTTTGTTCACACATCACCTCATATTCCACCCAGGTCAAATCTTATGGGAAGTAATTCTTTGTACCTTCCCCCCCCCCCCCCGTTTTGGTTAGATTCTAGATGAGGCCCACAATTGAAACTGTAAAATAATAATGTTTGCTAATAGTAGTAATAATAATCATTTATTGAACACTACACACAAGACGCTATTCTAAGCATGTTCTTTGTTTTAACTTATTTAATTCTCACAACAACCCTATGGAGCAGGTATTGTTGTTATCCCTATACTACATATAAGGAGATGGAGGTCCAGATAGGTTAAGAAATCTGCTCAAGATAACACAGCAGGTTAATGGCAGAGTCAGGCTGGGACCCAAACAGTCTGGCTCTAGAGTATGTTTTAAACTTAACTACTATGTGCACAATGCTAATGGTTTGTAGATTGTGTGAATAACTAAAAATGATGCCAAAAACTTTGTTACAGATATCCCTGAACTGCTTTAATAGACCACTTGTCATAACTTCACCAACTTAGAGCTCTTTTTTCCACATAAAACTTGCCAAAGTGTCTTTTAGACTAAGGGAGAAAAATTTTAACTGTTTCCTTCAAATAAAATTTCATTAGCAGGAAACTGGTTGGTATTAAGATAATCACATAAAAATCATTGGAAATCAAGAAGCGAGGAGGGGGAGGAGAGGAGGGATAAAAACTTACCTAACAGGTATAATGAACACTGTTCAGGTGATGGGCATACTAAATAGCCCTGACTAAAGCATTATAAAAGCTATCTATGTAACAACATTTGTACCCCCTTACTATTTTGAAATAAAAAATAATAAAATAGGGAAAAAAAGATAATTGCATAAAACATGATTTTTCATTGCATGAAGAGAATGTAAATTGGTCACTTGCCCTAAAATAGTATTAGGGAATACAGGTGATAAAACATATCTATTCATCTTTTTCCCTTTATTAGTAACTAATAATTAATAATTTAATGATTATTAACATCATGAAAGCTTACATAAGAATTTTACAAGAATTTAGAATTCTTTTACTAGGTAGACATCTTCATTTTTATAAAACTGACATCACCGTTAAACCATTTTTACCTCAGGTTAAAATGTGACTGACCTATTCTGTTGCTGACTGAGTCATACCAGGTCACTGAAACTTAAAATAAGTATGTTCTAAGCATCGGGTAACCATTATAACCTATTTAGAGCCAAGATTCACTTAAGACATGTTGACTTCTTCTTTTGTACATCACTGAGATGGCCGACACATCCATCAGTAAAGTGCTGAAGTTCTCATTAGCTCTCTGCACAGGGAAGGATGCCAGCAAAATGTACAGAAGTAAATTCCTTGGAATCACTTTGGTGAAGAATTATGTCTATTGTTCTATATGTCAGCCCATGTATTACCAACAGATTTTTCTTTTTATAAAAATGTATTTTGTGATTTGATTTGACCCATGGTTCATCTGAATCCAGACAATTATGCTTATAATAAGGGTTCTGCTGTCCACTTTTCCCCCATCCAGAGAAATGTCAGAAGGCATGAATTCTGCATCTAAAGGAAATATGGAAATAAAAATGAAAACACCTGAAAAGTGCATTCACTTAACATTAATCAAGGGGCAGCTGCTGCCATTACAGATGAGGCGCTGCCCTGCAGTTGGCTGCACAGAGCCACAAAGGCCTGGGAGCAGGAATTAAGAGTCAGACTGTGAGTGATGCTGTCTCCAAGTTTAGGTAAAAATACCACTTTAGCAAGTATAATAAAATATATAGACTCAGATGAGACTACAGGAGAAATTTTGCCCCTCGAGTTTGCAGTGGGGAAGTGATCTCCAAATCACTAACATCATGCACTGTGGAAGAGATTCGGACCCTGTATTTTTTCATTTCTTCCCCTTATAAGATGGTAATCTCTCTTTAGGGATTTGGGTTTCTTGTTGTATCCATTAATAGGGAGTTGAGGGGGGGAGAAGAGAGGGAGGGAGAGAGGAATTAAAATCATTTTATGGTCAGTGTGTATGCCTTCTCAACTCTGTTCTTCTCTTTGTACAACTCTCTAAGTCAGGAAAATCATTCAGGTGAAGACTATGCATTTTGATGTTAACAGATTCCACTTTTACGGAGTAGACAACCAGTTAACAACATGAAATGAGGCGGTGATGATTTTTGAAATGAAATAATGTTTGATATAACCTCGAGTTTCTCTCTGAACTTTGACCATACTGTAGAAAACCTAGAAGGAGGGGAGCAGCTCTGTCAAGCACAGAATTACACACGGGGAAAAAATTAATCTAAATACTAAGGGAGAAGCCTGTGTTCTCTTGCATGATATTTAGCAGCAAGAGCAAGGAGAGGGATGTTTCTTTCTTTGTGTAATGTGCAGTAGTTACAATAAACACAAGATTTCCAAATCTCAGAGGACTCTCTTGACAGTTGCTTGATAACAGCTTTTTTCATTCCATAGTTTTGACAGTTTGTGTGTGTTGCCATATCTAGTGTAAACTAAAACATCACTGTCATTCTGTTTTTCTTTTGTATGTGGCTTTTTTTTCATCTTTAGGATAATGAAAAAGATGGGCTTTTCACTTGTAGACTAGAGTAAGGCAAGTTGTGTGTGGAGATTAGCATGTGTTTATAAGTTTTGAAAGATTCGAGTTGACAGCAGAACACTGCTTTAAATAATTTTTTTCTCCATATTGCTTCAGTAAAAGTATAAGTGGGATGTGTAAGTTTTCTCTTAATCTTTTGATAAATAGAAAATCTTAGGCATCTGTGTGGGTACCTATATTATTTATCTGTGGTTATTGAAAATGAGTGAATACAGTAAATATCTCTAGAGCTCCTGAATGTGCGTCTTTGATAAATGGTAAGCATCTGTTCCTTATTTTTTTTTTTTTTTTTTTGAGACAGAGTCTCACTGTGTTGCCCAGGCTAGAGTGAGTGCCGTGGCGTCAGCTTAGCTCACAGCAACCTCAGACTCCTCGGCTTAAGCGATCCTACTGCCTCAGCCTCCCGAGTAGCTGGGACTACAGGCATGCGCCACTATGCCCGGCTAATTTTTTCTATATATATTTTTAGCTGTCCATATAATTTGTTTCTATTTTTAGTAGAGGTGAGGTCTCGCTCTTGCTCAGGCTGGTCTCGAACTCCTGAGCTCAAACGATCCGCCCACCTCGGCCTCCCAGAGTGCTAGGATTACAGGCGTGAGCCACCGCGCCCGGCCTGTTCCTTATTGTTAACAGGGTCTTGCCCTGCCCCACCTAGGTGCTTTTCAATCCTCAAGTATGTGTCCCTTCACTTGATGTGTCCCCGATCCCACCCACTTCTGCCAAGTTTATAGCTAAATTACATCATCAGTCTATTTTAGAAACCACAGTGTTTTGTTGCTGCTGTTGTTGCTGCTGTCTGTTTATCTGGTTTTTGTTTTTCTGGGATAACTCTAGAAACTAAATTGCATCTGTACTGTTTCAGAGGCTGCCCCATAGATGATGGGCCAGAAGCACAAGTCAGGGATCAGAGCAGTCTTTACTCATCAGATGCAAACTCTTAGATTTCCCCCAAATTTGGGAAGGGGTCCCGTACCTAAGAGGCCTTCCCCCCTCCAACCCCAATAACCTTTGATTTGTAGAAGTCTCAGTGAGGTTATTTTGCCATCAAACCAAATTTGCTGTAGTGTAGCAAAGCTCCCAATGCCGTCATCTGGCATGTTACAGACAAATTCCAATTACTTTTCTACTTCGAGCTATTGTTAAACACTACAAGCTAGCTGACAGTAAAATTATAAATACAGGTGTTGTCACACTACACTATAATCAGAATTTTAATTTGAATTTTCATTTGTAAAGCCTTTTTTTCCACATGAAAATGGGAATAGAATTAGTTTTATTGACAGTAAAAAGACATTTTGAAAGCTTCCTAAATCATTACCTGTATTTAGCAGGAGGAAAAATTGTATATGTCCATGTAAAAAAGAAGAGTTTTATTATCACATATTTACTCATTATATTTGGTGGTAAATAAAACGGGGAAGACATGTTTGACAAATGATTGACGGAACTCACTAGGTTTTTGCTTCATCAGAACAATAGACAGACATAAATATATATTTTGCTTTTGTTTTGTTCTGCTATTACTAATGCAGACCTGTAGACAAAATCTTCTTCTAGCAAATTAAGTACAGCCTGTTGGGAGTCTGCATGCAATGCTAAACTTTTTATTTGGCAATTTTCTTTTCTCACCCAGATTCATCATCTGTGGCGCTCCTTTTTCCCCCTTTGCGTGGTGGTTGGAGTGGGTTCCCCCTTCTCAAGTCCCTTTTTTTCCCTCAAGGCATTTAGTGTCGTGTCTGCCAGATTTCAGTGATGAGCAGCGAATTGCTTTTAAAGTGGGCATTATGCCAGTTCAGCAGCAGCACAATGGAAAACCAATCTTCCACCATTCTACTTTTGATGCTGTTATTGTAGCATTTTAGATAACTGCTGCCACAAAAAAAAAGAAAGAAAAAAAGATGTGCTCAATTGCTACCAGTTAGTCAAGTTAAATCCAGAGTAGCATTAAAATTACTCTGAAAACTGTTTGTCAGAGGTCATGTGCCGTCTGTGGCTGCCGCACATAGGATGGATGTTCTGTTCAGGTGGGGTTTTTTTTTCCTTTATTATTACTGTGACTGACCAGCTCTCTAAATAGCCCTTCACTACCTGTTTACTTATTGTCTTCACCTCCCTGTTGAAAAAATGTGTCAAGCAGAAACGTTGAAAAGTTTCTTTAAAGTGCTGGAAATAGCAGGAGAGTGAGTTGTTCAGGGTGCTAGAGTTTGTACAGTGTGAAAGCAAAAAAAAGGGGGGGAAGAGCAAGAACATAATTCTCTGGTTTCTATAGCAAGATTACTGTTTTCTGCTTTTTATCTTCACTTTCAACCACTGGGTTCACTGTTCTACTTTTTTTTTTTAATAGCACAAATGGAATTTATCCTCTCTCCATCTCAAGTCCCTCCCCTCCCTCCACTGGCTTTGCCTGTGAATGAAAGGGACTCCTACTATAGGACAGATAGATGGCAGCTGTATATGTTGGAGTGAGCTATATTTTAAAATTCAAGGCCAATAGATGGACTATTTTGGGAGTGACAGTAACACTATACTTCAAGCCTACTTCATTTCCTCAGAATTTATTTAGACTTTAAAAATTATATAAATAACCTATAATTTCTGCTCAAAATAATTGACTTGTGATATTGTAGTAATAATAAAAGCAACTCAGATTTCTGGACTGCCGTTCTTCTAAAGAGTGTATGTTCATTTATCTTTATATTGTCTCTAATGGATTTTTCTCTGTTAATCATATCTATAGTATCATCAGACTCCAAGCCTCATGAAGGCAGGCATTTTGGTCTGTTTCATCCATTCCTATATCCTAGAGCTTAGAACAGTATCTGGCACATAGTAGCACTCAGTAAATATTTATCGAATGAATTAATAATTCATGCTTCTGTGGGTATATCGAATTGTAGTGTATCTACTTATTTGTTTGTTTTTCTTGCCAGCTAGAATGCCAAACTGTGCTCCTGAAATAGGCATGCTAACTTATTTTTTGAATCCTTTCTTCACCCCCACCCTATCCCAAATTGTACATGACAGTCAGTACTCAATAAATATTTGTTGAATAAACAAATAGAGAAGCCCAAACACAAGTTAATTTGCCAATGAAGGATATGGTCATTTGGTGGTAAAGATGAGGATAGATTAATGGGGTCTATAAGTTCTTAACCTTATATTAGTCCAGAGTTCTTTCCCAGGTATCATATTGGTTCTCTGGGCCATTGTCAAGCACATTTCAGATCCATATTTTTCTTTAGTTTTTAGTTTAAGAGCACTTTAATTTTTGATAAAGCATATAAGAAAGGGCTCTGATAATCATGTAGTCAGTATTAGTAACCGTCCCATTCACTAATGTCATCTAGATGAATCCATTGTGTGGATTATCCTATCTTAATATGAGAAGGAGACTGCTATATGCATGGTATGATGTATATGTTAGACCTTTCTCAGCACCATTTGCCTCCTCTGTGGAATTGTGGTTTAGCCATTCTGTCTTGTCCTCTATTTTACTACCTGCCTGCCCCGAAACTCTCAGCTTCCATCTGCAAAATAAGGACCTAGAGGCTGCTTAACAAGGTCATAGGCTTCAGAGAATTCAGTAACTTAATCAAGAACTGTACCGTGTAAGAGACACACCGATTTCCCTTTTAATCATTGAGTCGTAAATGTGACATAGCTTTAAATGGATAGCAACAATTTGCAAATCAATAAGACCTATTTTGTAATTAGCTTTGGACTAAGCATTAAAAAGTATACACTGAGGATTATGATAGTGAAAAGGCAGAGCAGTGTGGGGATTCTTTCTTGGCAGCTAAACCTGTGCATATTAAACATAGAGATATGGAGATGATGAGTTTAAGTTTTACCATAGGGGTTATACATTTCTTTGAGAAGAATCTGAAGTGTCCAATAGAACATGCCCTAACGTGCTCATTCTATCTTTTCTTCTCCACTATCATTGAACTTTCATCCAAAGAACAAACCAAAATAAGGATTCTGATTTTTATTAGAGCAAATTTAAACACATATAAAGTGAAACATTTTGCCTTGCATGGCCTAGCATCAACATTTTTACACAGGAAAAAAAATAAGTATGTTTATTCTGGTATCCTGCATCAACATTGGCTAAAATTCTAAAGGCTTTCAGTTGCCTGGGGAAAATCTTATATAAGAGTGCTGAGGAGACCTTTTGTATTTTTTAAGATAAATCATGCAGGCTAGGGAGTAGGAGAATAAGAGTTTCTTTTGGTGCCTTTATAAAGAAGGTTAGAGAAAAGAGCATGAGCTAGATGTTTGGCCTTGCAAAAAGCCTCTCTGATCTGGTTTCCTCATGGCTATACTGTCTCTTTCTCTTCTGATTAACTTAGGGGATTGTAGTTAGGATGGAGTAATATGATGTGCATCTTTTGAATCCAGGAGTTAGCAAACTTTTTCTATAAAGAGTCAAATAGTAAATATTTTCTGATGTGAGGACTAGACAGTCTTCTTTGCAGCTATTCAACTTAATCATTGTAGCCATAGACACTACAGAAATAAATGGGCATGGCTGTGTTCCAATAAAACTTTATTGACAAAAACAAGTGGCAGCCTAGATTTGGCCCTCAGGTCATAGTTTACTAATAATGAAAATTGTAGAAAATAAAATACCAAATATTTGTTTACTCCTTCTAGTAAGTAACCCCCCCCCCCCATTTGGAAGTCAGCCATTATAGTCAGTGCTTGGCCACCCTTGTAAGGAGGAGACCTAAAGGGACTGATTCTTTCTAGAGAAAGCTACCTCCTTTAGTAGTGTTTAGTTCAGTCTCCTCAAATTTTTGCTAAACTCAAGAGAGAGAATCTAAATTCAGTTCAGCTTGTACAGGTTAAGTATCCCAACTCCAAAAATCTGAAATGCTCCAAAATCTGAAACTTTGGAACACCAACATGACACTCAAAGGAAATGCTCATTGGAGGATTTCAGATTTTGGATTTTCAGATGCTCAACTGTGAAGTGTAATATGGACATTCTGAAATCTGAAAAAAATCCGAAACACTTGTGGTCCCAAGCATTTCAGATAAGGGATATTCAACCTGTATTTATCAATGGCTTCACTTAGGACAAAAGCACCCAACCTTTTCTCTAAGAAAATGTTCCTTCCTTATGACAGTCAGGTTCCTCAGAGCCTCAATATTAATTGTGGTGAAGAAGAGATGCCAGTATTAAAATAGCTATGTAGTGTGGAGTAGTGCCACCCATTACATCCCCTAGAAAATCCTTGAGTCTTTGGTTGGGGAGAAGAGTTGAAAAAGAGAAACAGCAGCTATCTTGGTGATCACCAGTTAAGGTTTCAAGATATGTGATCAATTCTGATGAAACTGATGGAGAATCCTACTTAAAGAGTGTCACCAATATGTCCTGGGATGTAATACACCACAGTCTTCAGGATTCCAAGAGACAGAATCACAATGGCTTAATGGAGTAACTCATCCCAAAGCAAGTACAACATATCCCTTCATAGAATTCAAGAAGGTAACCCTGACACCCCCAAAACACTGGTATTTCAGATGTCATGGCTGGTTCTCTAAATGACTGGATTGCTTTAATATTTAAATTGTGAGGCTCTTCTTGTGCCCAGGCTGTGAGCTCACACAGGGCAGGGCAGCACTTTAAAAAACCAAACAAGCAAAAAAACGCAAATTGCATCTGAGTCAGAGATCTCAAACCACATCCATTTTACATAACATTAAATTCAGTGCAGCCAAAAAAATGTATCTGGTACAGAATTTGCCTTCATATGTTTTCCTTAGATAACTGGTTTGATGGTAAGCAGTCATTTAAAAGTCTGCCTTTGGCCAGATGCGGTGGCTCATGCTTTAATCCCAGCACTTTGGGAGGGAGGCCAAGGCAGGAGGATCACTTGAGGCCAGGAGTTCGAGACCAGCCTGGGCAACATAGCAAGACCCCATCTATAAAAAAAAAAAGAAAGAAAGATAGATAGATAGATTAGCTGGGCGTGGTGGCACACACCTGTAGTCCCATCTCCTGGGGAGGCTGAGGTGGGAGGATCACTTGAGCTCAGGAGTTCAAGGTTACAGTGAGCTATGATTTGGCCACAGCACTCCAGCCTCAGGGACCGAGTAAGACCCTGTCTCAAAAAAAAAAAAAAATCTGTCTTTGACTTTCTCTGCTTTCTCTCACATTTGTTAAGGAATTAACTACCATTAACTACATTAACTACCACATGAGTTGTATTTAACTCACACTAGTTTTGAGCCCAGGGCCTCATTAAGCATATGTAATTCACATTTCTCTTCACCTTGGGAGCCACGAGAACTATTTTTCAAGTTACATATAACTCACACATGGAAAACAATAAAAAATGAATTTTTCATTAAATTAGAAAGGATAGTTTTGTTTTCAAAGTTTTTATTCTACTTTCATAATAAAACACCATGGCCCCAAGGAAAAAAGTTTTTTTTCTAGTGTGGCAGTCAGTGTGTTAAATTTCCCCCATCTCTTAGGTGTTCTACAATGAGTTCTTTGTAATATATATCCCAACAAGTTGGCAAATTACTTATTCCTATTTTCCTGTATTTCCACCAATTATCCAGAGCATTGGTCCCCTCTGATAGGCAGTTTCTAGGATGACACCCAATGATCCCCACCCCTTGGCATTTACTTGTGCAGTAGTCCTCTTCCCTTGAGTTAGACCGAGTGACTCTCTTCTAACAAATAGAATGCAACAAAACCAATGCAATGTCATTTCTGAGATTAGGTTACAAAAGATTGTGACTTCTGTCTTGAGCACTCTCTCTTGCTCACTCTGAGGGAAACCAGCGCATTGAGTTGCCCAGTGGGGAAGCCCACGTGGTGAGAAACAGGCCTCAGTCCAACAACCCAAGAGGAATAGGAGTCCACATGGGAGAACTTGGAAGCTAATCCTTGCCCACTCGAGCACTCAGATAAGATAGTCTGGCTGACATGTTGATTGTAGCCTTGCGAGAAACCTTGAGCCAGAGATACCCAGCTAAGCCATTCTCAGATTCCTGTCCCACAGAAACTGAGAAATTTATTTATTTATTGTGTGTTGGTTTTAGCCACCAAATCTTGGGGTAATTTGTCACTCGGCAATAGTCTACTAATAAACCCTTTAAAATGTAGTGCCTGTCTTATGTTTCTGTTTCTCATAACCTGTTGTATAGGGCCTTGCATATAAGCAGGCGATCCACAAATATTTGTTTACTAATCAGTTTACACTTAATATATAGTCATGTATTACATTACTATTTTGCTAGAATACCTATTTGGTTTGGCTTAATCAAAAATTTTATTTTTTTCTCCACAAGAAATGTAACTCTCTCCATCTTGGGGCATGACACCTGCAGATGCATGATACCGAAGTGGTGAGGGGATGTCTGCTACTTATGAGCAAATATGGAACCCAAGGAAGGCCGAGAACCCCTGGAATAGTTGTAGCTGTATACCTTCCGAATGTGCCAAAGGGAAAGGGTGTTATACGGGGCTAGCCTAATGTCAGGATCTAGGATGGCACAGCCTCTTTTCTGTCCTCTATCCAGAAGGTAATGGTGGCCTAGAACAGCAAGGCCCCCACCAAGAAGACCTGTTCATAGCACTGCTGTTACCTTTGTGTCCAACTGTGGCCCAGCCTTAGTTCCAACCATGTACATTGGTCAGAACTGTCCCTAACACAGTAGCATGGGCTGTGAGAACAGGAAGCTAGTGAGAAGGGAAGATATCCAAGGGGATTAAGGAGCAACCATGGCAAGGCCTATGTTCTTTTGCCTTTATCCCTAAGAGGACAAGAGCTTAGCTGGTGGCACAGACTTTGGCCCAGGAACTGCAAAAGCCATTCCTTTGTGTGCCCCTTTTGTATATTTGCTACACTCTGACTTTTTTTTCTCCCACCTGTGTTACTAGACCGTAGCTCTTATCACCTATCTGTTGTAATCACTGTCATCGATTAACATTTGTTGACCATTCATGTCTCAGAAACTGCCCAGGCACTGTAATCCTTCAACCTGGGAAGAAAAATAAGCAGAGGATTGACATTCAGAAATGAGTCCAAAATTTCCAATTCTGAAGCCAGTGCCAACTCCCAGTCCACACTTAATGCATTTAATGCATATGCATTTTCTTTTCCTCCCCTGTCTGCCCTTTCTTCTCAAGAGTGTCCTGGCCCATGCAAGCACCCACACCCCGTTAACTCTCCAGAGGAAACAATTTCCAGATCTTATGGATATTGCATGCCACCACATGGCATATTAGTCTGAATTTTTTTA